>NW_028154165.1:0-25031 GCF_964211835.1 Anser anser
AAGCTGAACCCGAGTTAGACCCGAAAAAACACGTACGGTGCCACTTTCTGCCATCAAAAAGTGCTCTCAGCGGAAGCCTTTGGGTACACCTGAACTCCCTGGGGGAGCCTTTACGCAACCCCACACTCAACAGGACTCTGCGTCTTCACTCTTTCCTAACAACCCTAAACATAACCCTAACCGCAACAAGAAGCTGAACCCGAGTTAGACCCGAAAAAACACGTACGGTGCCACTTTCTGCCATCCAAAAGTGCTCTCAGCGGAAGCCTTTGGGTACACCTGAACTCCCTGGGGGAGCCTTTACGCAACCCCACACTCAACAGGACTCTGCGTCTTCGCTCTTTCCTAACAACCCTAAACATAACCCTAACCGCAACAAGAAGCTGAACCCGAGTTAGACCCGAAAAAACACGTACGGTGCCACTTTCTGCCATCAAAAAGTGCTCTCAGCGGAAGCCTTTGGGTACACCTGAACTCCCTGGGGGAGCCTTTACGCAACCCCACACTCAACAGGACTCTGCGTCTTCACTCTTTCCTTACAACCCTAAACATAACCCTAACCGCAACAAGAAGCTCAACCCGAGTTAGACCCGAAAAAACACGTACGGTGCCACTTTCTGCCATCAAAAAGTGCTCTCAGCGGAAGCCTTTAGGTACACCTGAACTCCCTGGGGGAGCCTTTACGCAACCCCACACTCAACAGGACTCTGCGTCTTCACTCTTTCCTAACAACCCTAAACATAACCCTAACCGCAACAAGAAGCTCAACCCGAGTTAGACCCGAAAAAACACGTACGGTGCCACTTTCTGCCATCAAAAAGTGCTCTCAGCGGAAGCCTTTGGGTACACCTGAACTCCCTGGGGGAGCCTTTACGCAACCCCACACTCAACAGGACTCTGCGTCTTCACTCTTTCCTAACAACCCTAAACATAACCCTAACCGCAACAAGAAGCTGAACCCGAGTTAGACCCGAAAAAACACGTACGGTGCCACTTTCTGCCATCAAAAAGTGCTCTCAGCGGAAGCCTTTGGGTACACCTGAACTCCCTGGGGGAGCCTTTACGCAACCCCACACTCAACAGGACTCTGCGTCTTCACTCTTTCCTAACAACCCTAAACATAACCCTAACCGCAACAAGAAGCTGAACCCGAGTTAGACCCGAAAAAACACGTACGGTGCCACTTTCTGCCATCCAAAAGTGCTCTCAGCGGAAGCCTTTGGGTACACCTGAACTCCCTGGGGGAGCCTTTACGCAACCCCACACTCAACAGGACTCTGCGTCTTCACTCTTTCCTAACAACCCTAAACATAACCCTAACCGCAACAA
The DNA here is from genome assembly GCF_964211835.1 of Anser anser. NCBI lineage: Eukaryota > Metazoa > Chordata > Aves > Anseriformes > Anatidae > Anser > Anser anser. The sequence goes on from NW_028154165.1 coordinate 1,330, forward strand.
GAAGCTGAACCCGAGTTAGACCCGAAAAAACACGTACGGTGCCACTTTCTGCCATCAAAAAGTGCTCTCAGCGGAAGCCTTTGGGTACACGTGAACTCCCTGGGGGAGCCTTTACGCAACCCCACACTCAACAGGACTCTGCGTCTTCGCTCTTTCCTAACAACCCTAAACATAACCCTAACCGCAACAAGAAGCTGAACCCGAGTTAGACCCGAAAAAACACGTACGATGACACTTTCTGCCATCAAAAAGTGCTCTCAGCGGAAGCCTTTGGGTACACCTGAACTCCCTGGGGGAGCCTTTACGCAACCCCACACTCAACAGGACTCTGCGTCTTCACTCTTTCCTAACAACCCTAAACATAACCCTAACCGCAACAAGAAGCTGAACCCGAGTTAGACCCGAAAAAACACGTACGGTGCCACTTTCTGCCATCCAAAAGTGCTCTCAGCGGAAGCCTTTGGGTACACCTGAACTCCCTGGGGGAGCCTTTACGCAACCCCACACTCAACAGGACTCTGCGTCTTCACTCTTTCCTAACAACCCTAAACATAACCCTAACCGCAACAAGAAGCTGAACCCGAGTTAGACCCGAAAAAACACGTACGGTGCCACTTTCTGCCATCAAAAAGTGCTCTCAGCGGAAGCCTTTGGGTACACCTGAACTCCCTGGGGGAGCCTTTACGCAACCCCACACTCAACAGGACTCTGCGTCTTCACTCTTTCCTAACAACCCTAAACATAACCCTAACCGCAACAAGAAGCTGAACCCGAGTTAGACCCGAAAAAACACGTACGGTGCCACTTTCTGCCATCAAAAAGTGCTCTCAGCGGAAGCCTTTGGGTACACCTGAACTCCCTGGGGGAGCCTTTACGCAACCCCACACTCAACAGGACTCTGCGTCTTCACTCTTTCCTAACAACCCTAAACATAACCCTAACCGCAACAAGAAGCTGAACCCGAGTTAGACCCGAAAAAACACGTACGGTGCCACTTTCTGCCATCAAAAAGTGCTCTCAGCGGAAGCCTTTGGGTACACCTGAACTCCCTGGGGGAGCCTTTACGCAACCCCACACTCAACAGGACTCTGCGTCTTCACTCTTTCCTAACAACCCTAACATAACCCTAACCGCAACAAGAAGCTGAACCCGAGTTAGACCCGAAAAAACACGTACGGTGCCACTTTCTGCCATCCAAAAGTGCTCTCAGCGGAAGCCTTTGGGTACACCTGAACTCCCTGGGGGAGCCTTTACGCAACCCCACACTCAACAGGACTCTGCGTCTTCGCTCTTTCCTAACAACCCTAAACATAACCCTAACCGCAACAAGAAGCTGAACCCGAGTTAGACCCGAAAAAACACGTACGGTGCCACTTTCTGCCATCCAAAAGTGCTCTCAGCGGAAGCCTTTGGGTACACCTGAACTCCCTGGGGGAGCCTTTACGCAACCCCACACTCAACAGGACTCTGCGTCTTCACTCTTTCCTAACAACCCTAAACATAACCCTAACCGCAACAAGAAGCTGAACCCGAGTTAGACCCGAAAAAACACGTACGGTGCCACTTTCTGCCATCAAAAAGTGCTCTCAGCGGAAGCCTTTGGGTACACCTGAACTCCCTGGGGGAGCCTTTACGCAACCCCACACTCAACAGGACTCTGCGTCTTCACTCTTTCCTAACAACCCTAAACATAACCCTAACCGCAACAAGAAGCTGAACCCGAGTTAGACCCGAAAAAACACGTACGGTGCCACTTTCTGCCATCAAAAAGTGCTCTCAGCGGAAGCCTTTGGGTACACCTGAACTCCCTGGGGGAGCCTTTACGCAACCCCACACTCAACAGGACTCTGCGTCTTCACTCTTTCCTAACAACCCTAAACATAACCCTAACCGCAACAAGAAGCTGAACCCGAGTTAGACCCGAAAAAACACGTACGGTGCCACTTTCTGCCATCAAAAAGTGCTCTCAGCGGAAGCCTTTGGGTACACCTGAACTCCCTGGGGGAGCCTTTACGCAACCCCACACTCAACAGGACTCTGCGTCTTCACTCTTTCCTAACAACCCTAAACATAACCCTAACCGCAACAAGAAGCTGAACCCGAGTTAGACCCGAAAAAACACGTACGATGCCACTTTCTGCCATCAAAAAGTGCTCTCAGCGGAAGCCTTTGGGTACACCTGAACTCCCTGGGGGAGCCTTTACGCAACCCCACACTCAACAGGACTCTGCGTCTTCACTCTTTCCTAACAACCCTAAACATAACCCTAACCGCAACAAGAAGCTGAACCCGAGTTAGACCCGAAAAAACACGTACGGTGCCACTTTCTGCCATCAAAAAGTGCTCTCAGCGGAAGCCTTTGGGTACACCTGAACTCCCTGGGGGAGCCTTTACGCAACCCCACACTCAACAGGACTCTGCGTCTTCACTCTTTCCTAACAACCCTAAACATAACCCTAACCGCAACAAGAAGCTGAACCCGAGTTAGACCCAAAAAAACACGTACGGTGCCACTTTCTGCCATCCAAAAGTGCTCTCAGCGGAAGCCTTTGGGTACACCTGAACTCCCTGGGGGAGCCTTTACGCAACCCCACACTCAACAGGACTCTGCGTCTTCACTCTTTCCTAACAACCCTAAACATAACCCTAACCGCAACAAGAAGCTGAACCCGAGTTAGACCCGAAAAAACACGTACGGTGCCACTTTCTGCCATCAAAAAGTGCTCTCAGCGGAAGCCTTTGGGTACACCTGAACTCCCTGGGGGAGCCTTTACGCAACCCCACACTCAACAGGACTCTGCGTCTTCACTCTTTCCTAACAACCCTAAACATAAGCCTAACCGGAACAAGAAGCTCAACCCGAGTTAGACCCGAAAAAACACGTACGGTGCCACTTTCTGCCATCAAAAAGTGCTCTCAGCGGAAGCCTTTGGGTACACCTGAACTCCCTGGGGGAGCCTTTACGCAACCCCACACTCAACAGGACTCTGCGTCTTCACTCTTTCCTAACAACCCTAAACATAACCCTAACCGCAACAAGAAGCTGAACCCGAGTTAGACCCGAAAAAACACGTACGGTGCCACTTTCTGCCATCAAAAAGTGCTCTCAGCGGAAGCCTTTGGGTACACCTGAACTCCCTGGGGGAGCCTTTACGCAACCCCACACTCAACAGGGCTCTGCGTCTTCGCTCTTTCCTAACAACCCTAAACATAACCCTAACCGCAACAAGAAGCTGAACCCGAGTTAGACCCGAAAAAACACGTACGGTGCCACTTTCTGCCATCAAAAAGTGCTCTCAGCGGAAGCCTTTGGGTACACCTGAACTCCCTGGGGGAGCCTTTACGCAACCCCACACTCAACAGGGCTCTGCGTCTTCGCTCTTTCCTAACAACCCTAAACATAACCCTAACCGCAACAAGAAGCTGAACCCGAGTTAGACCCGAAAAAACACGTACGGTGCCACTTTCTGCCATCAAAAAGTGCTCTCAGCGGAAGCCTTTGGGTACACCTGAACTCCCTGGGGGAGCCTTTACGCAACCCCACACTCAACAGGACTCTGCGTCTTCACTCTTTCCTAACAACCCTAAACATAACCCTAACCGCAACAAGAAGCTGAACCCGAGTTAGACCCGAAAAAACACGTACGGTGCCACTTTCTGCCATCAAAAAGTGCTCTCAGCGGAAGCCTTTGGGTACACCTGAACTCCCTGGGGGAGCCTTTACGCAACCCCACACTCAACAGGACTCTGCGTCTTCACTCTTTCCTAACAACCCTAAACATAACCCTAACCGCAACAAGAAGCTGAACCCGAGTTAGACCCGAAAAAACACGTACGGTGCCACTTTCTGCCATCAAAAAGTGCTCTCAGCGGAAGCCTTTGGGTACACCTGAACTCCCTGGGGGAGCCTTTACGCAACCCCACACTCAACAGGACTCTGCGTCTTCACTCTTTCCTAACAACCCTAAACATAACCCTAACCGCAACAAGAAGCTGAACCCGAGTTAGACCCGAAAAAACACGTACGGTGCCACTTTCTGCCATCAAAAAGTGCTCTCAGCGGAAGCCTTTGGGTACACCTGAACTCCCTGGGGGAGCCTTTACGCAACCCCACACTCAACAGGACTCTGCGTCTTCACTCTTTCCTAACAACCCTAAACATAACCCTAACCGCAACAAGAAGCTGAACCCGAGTTAGACCCGAAAAAACACGTACGGTGCCACTTTCTGCCATCAAAAAGTGCTCTCAGCGGAAGCCTTTGGGTACACCTGAACTCCCTGGGGGAGCCTTTACGCAACCCCACACTCAACAGGACTCTGCGTCTTCACTCTTTCCTAACAACCCTAAACATAACCCTAACCGCAACAAGAAGCTGAACCCGAGTTAGACCCGAAAAAACACGTACGGTGCCACTTTCTGCCATCAAAAAGTGCTCTCAGCGGAAGCCTTTGGGTACACCTGAACTCCCTGGGGGAGCCTTTACGCAACCCCACACTCAACAGGACTCTGCGTCTTCACTCTTTCCTAACAACCCTAAACATAACCCTAACCGCAACAAGAAGCTGAACCCGAGTTAGACCCGAAAAAACACGTACGGTGCCACTTTCTGCCATCCAAAAGTGCTCTCAGCGGAAGCCTTTGGGTACACCTGAACTCCCTGGGGGAGCCTTTACGCAACCCCACACTCAACAGGACTCTGCGTCTTCGCTCTTTCCTAACAACCCTAAACATAACCCTAACCGCAACAAGAAGCTGAACCCGAGTTAGACCCGAAAAAACACGTACGGTGCCACTTTCTGCCATCAAAAAGTGCTCTCAGCGGAAGCCTTTGGGTACACCTGAACTCCCTGGGGGAGCCTTTACGCAACCCCACACTCAACAGGACTCTGCGTCTTCACTCTTTCCTAACAACCCTAAACATAACCCTAACCGCAACAAGAAGCTGAACCCGAGTTAGACCCGAAAAAACACGTACGGTGCCACTTTCTGCCATCAAAAAGTGCTCTCAGCGGAAGCCTTTGGGTACACCTGAACTCCCTGGGGGAGCCTTTACGCAACCCCACACTCAACAGGACTCTGCGTCTTCACTCTTTCCTAACAACCCTAAACATAACCCTAACCGCAACAAGAAGCTGAACCCGAGTTAGACCCGAAAAAACACGTACGGTGCCACTTTCTGCCATCAAAAAGTGCTCTCAGCGGAAGCCTTTGGGTACACCTGAACTCCCTGGGGGAGCCTTTACGCAACCCCACACTCAACAGGACTCTGCGTCTTCACTCTTTCCTAACAACCCTAAACATAACCCTAACCGCAACAAGAAGCTGAACCCGAGTTAGACCCGAAAAAACACGTACGGTGCCACTTTCTGCCATCAAAAAGTGCTCTCAGCGGAAGCCTTTGGGTACACCTGAACTCCCTGGGGGAGCCTTTACGCAACCCCACACTCAACAGGACTCTGCGTCTTCACTCTTTCCTAACAACCCTAAACATAACCCTAACCGCAACAAGAAGCTCAACCCGAGTTAGACCCGAAAAAACACGTACGGTGCCACTTTCTGCCATCAAAAAGTGCTCTCAGCGGAAGCCTTTGGGTACACCTGAACTTCCTGGGGGAGCCTTTACGCAACCCCACACTCAACAGGACTCTGCGTCTTCACTCTTTCCTAACAACCCTAACATAACCCTAACCGCAACAAGAAGCTGAACCCGAGTTAGACCCGAAAAAACACGTACGGTGCCACTTTCTGCCATCCAAAAGTGCTCTCAGCGGAAGCCTTTGGGTACACCTGAACTCCCTGGGGGAGCCTTTACGCAACCCCACACTCAACAGGACTCTGCGTCTTCGCTCTTTCCTAACAACCCTAAACATAACCCTAACCGCAACAAGAAGCTGAACCCGAGTTAGACCCGAAAAAACACGTACGGTGCCACTTTCTGCCATCAAAAAGTGCTCTCAGCGGAAGCCTTTGGGTACACCTGAACTCCCTGGGGGAGCCTTTACGCAACCCCACACTCAACAGGACTCTGCGTCTTCACTCTTTCCTAACAACCCTAAACATAACCCTAACCGCAACAAGAAGCTGAACCCGAGTTAGACCCGAAAAAACACGTACGGTGCCACTTTCTGCCATCAAAAAGTGCTCTCAGCGGAAGCCTTTGGGTACACCTGAACTCCCTGGGGGAGCCTTTACGCAACCCCACACTCAACAGGACTCTGCGTCTTCACTCTTTCCTAACAACCCTAAACATAACCCTAACCGCAACAAGAAGCTGAACCCGAGTTAGACCCGAAAAAACACGTACGGTGCCACTTTCTGCCATCAAAAAGTGCTCTCAGCGGAAGCCTTTGGGTACACCTGAACTCCCTGGGGGAGCCTTTACGCAACCCCACACTCAACAGGACTCTGCGTCTTCACTCTTTCCTAACAACCCTAAACATAACCCTAACCGCAACAAGAAGCTGAACCCGAGTTAGACCCGAAAAAACACGTACGATGCCACTTTCTGCCATCAAAAAGTGCTCTCAGCGGAAGCCTTTGGGTACACCTGAACTCCCTGGGGGAGCCTTTACGCAACCGCACACTCAACAGGACTCTGCGTCTTCACTCTTTCCTAACAACCCTAAACATAACCCTAACTGCAACAAGAAGCTGAACCCGAGTTAGACCCGAAAAAACACGTACGGTGCCACTTTCTGCCATCAAAAAGTGCTCTCAGCGGAAGCCTTTGGGTACACCTGAACTCCCTGGGGGAGCCTTTACGCAACCCCACACTCAACAGGACTCTGCGTCTTCACTCTTTCCTAACAACCCTAAACATAACCCTAACCGCAACAAGAAGCTGAACCCGAGTTAGACCCGAAAAAACACGTACGGTGCCACTTTCTGCCATCCAAAAGTGCTCTCAGCGGAAGCCTTTGGGTACACCTGAACTCCCTGGGGGAGCCTTTACGCAACCCCACACTCAACAGGACTCTGCGTCTTCACTCTTTCCTAACAACCCTAAACATAACCCTAACCGCAACAAGAAGCTGAACCCGAGTTAGACCCGAAAAAACACGTACGGTGCCACTTTCTGCCATCAAAAAGTGCTCTCAGCGGAAGCCTTTGGGTACACCTGAACTCCCTGGGGGAGCCTTTACGCAACCCCACACTCAACAGGACTCTGCGTCTTCGCTCTTTCCTAACAACCCTAAACATAACCCTAACCGCAACAAGAAGCTCAACCCGAGTTAGACCCGAAAAAACACGTACGGTGCCACTTTCTGCCATCAAAAAGTGCTCTCAGCGGAAGCCTTTGGGTACACCTGAACTCCCTGGGGGAGCCTTTACGCAACCCCACACTCAACAGGACTCTGCGTCTTCACTCTTTCCTAACAACCCTAAACATAACCCTAACCGCAACAAGAAGCTGAACCCGAGTTAGACCCGAAAAAACACGTACGGTGCCACTTTCTGCCATCAAAAAGTGCTCTCAGCGGAAGCCTTTGGGTACACCTGAACTCCCTGGGGGAGCCTTTACGCAACCCCACACTCAACAGGACTCTGCGTCTTCACTCTTTCCTAACAACCCTAAACATAACCCTAACCGCAACAAGAAGCTGAACCCGAGTTAGACCCGAAAAAACACGTACGGTGCCACTTTCTGCCATCAAAAAGTGCTCTCAGCGGAAGCCTTTGGGTACATGTGAACTCCCTGGGGGAGCCTTTACGCAACCCCACACTCAACAGGACTCTGCGTCTTCACTCTTTCCTAACAACCCTAAACATAACCCTAACCGCAACAAGAAGCTCAACCCGAGTTAGACCCGAAAAAACACGTACGGTGCCACTTTCTGCCATCAAAAAGTGCTCTCAGCGGAAGCCTTTGGGTACACCTGAACTCCCTGGGGGAGCCTTTACGCAACCCCACACTCAACAGGACTCTGCGTCTTCACTCTTTCCTAACAACCCTAAACATAACCCTAACCGCAACAAGAAGCTGAACCCGAGTTAGACCCGAAAAAACACGTACGGTGCCACTTTCTGCCATCCAAAAGTGCTCTCAGCGGAAGCCTTTGGGTACACCTGAACTCCCTGGGGGAGCCTTTACGCAACCGCACACTCAACAGGACTCTGCGTCTTCGCTCTTTCCTAACAACCCTAAACATAACCCTAACCGCAACAAGAAGCTGAACCCGAGTTAGACCCGAAATAACACGTACGGTGCCACTTTCTGCCATCCAAAAGTGCTCTCAGCGGAAGCCTTTGGGTACACCTGAACTCCCTGGGGGAGCCTTTACGCAACCCCACACTCAACAGGACTCTGCGTCTTCACTCTTTCCTAACAACCCTAAACATAACCCTAACCGCAACAAGAAGCTCAACCCGAGTTAGACCCGAAAAAACACGTACGGTGCCACTTTCTGCCATCAAAAAGTGCTCTCAGCGGAAGCCTTTGGGTACACCTGAACTCCCTGGGGGAGCCTTTACGCAACCCCACACTCAACAGGACTCTGCGTCTTCACTCTTTCCTAACAACCCTAAACATAACCCTAACCGCAACAAGAAGCTGAACCCGAGTTAGACCCGAAAAAACACGTACGGTGCCACTTTCTGCCATCCAAAAGTGCTCTCAGCGGAAGCCTTTGGGTACACCTGAACTCCCTGGGGGAGCCTTTACGCAACCCCACACTCAACAGGACTCTGCGTCTTCACTCTTTCCTAACAACCCTAAACATAACCCTAACCGCAACAAGAAGCTGAACCCGAGTTAGACCCGAAAAAACACGTACGGTGCCACTTTCTGCCATCAAAAAGTGCTCTCAGCGGAAGCCTTTGGGTACACCTGAACTCCCTGGGGGAGCCTTTACGCAACCCCACACTCAACAGGACTCTGCGTCTTCGCTCTTTCCTAACAACCCTAAACATAACCCTAACCGCAACAAGAAGCTCAACCCGAGTTAGACCCGAAAAAACACGTACGGTGCCACTTTCTGCCATCAAAAAGTGCTCTCAGCGGAAGCCTTTGGGTACACCTGAACTCCCTGGGGGAGCCTTTACGCAACCCCACACTCAACAGGACTCTGCGTCTTCACTCTTTCCTAACAACCCTAAACATAACCCTAACCGCAACAAGAAGCTCAACCCGAGTTAGACCCGAAAAAACACGTACGGTGCCACTTTCTGCCATCAAAAAGTGCTCTCAGCGGAAGCCTTTGGGTACACCTGAACTCCCTGGGGGAGCCTTTACGCAACCCCACACTCAACAGGACTCTGCGTCTTCACTCTTTCCTAACAACCCTAAACATAACCCTAACCGCAACAAGAAGCTGAACCCGAGTTAGACCCGAAAAAACACGTACGGTGCCACTTTCTGCCATCAAAAAGTGCTCTCAGCGGAAGCCTTTGGGTACATGTGAACTCCCTGGGGGAGCCTTTACGCAACCCCACACTCAACAGGACTCTGCGTCTTCACTCTTTCCTAACAACCCTAAACATAACCCTAACCGCAACAAGAAGCTGAACCCGAGTTAGACCCGAAAAAACACGTACGGTGCCACTTTCTGCCATCAAAAAGTGCTCTCAGCGGAAGCCTTTGGGTACACCTGAACTCCCTGGGGGAGCCTTTACGCAACCCCACACTCAACAGGACTCTGCGTCTTCACTCTTTCCTAACAACCCTAAACATAACCCTAACCGCAACAAGAAGCTGAACCCGAGTTAGACCCGAAAAAACACGTACGGTGCCACTTTCTGCCATCAAAAAGTGCTCTCAGCGGAAGCCTTTGGGTACACCTGAACTCCCTGGGGGAGCCTTTACGCAACCGCACACTCAACAGGACTCTGCGTCTTCACTCTTTCCTAACAACCCTAAACATAACCCTAACCGCAACAAGAAGCTGAACCCGAGTTAGACCCGAAATAACACGTACGGTGCCACTTTCTGCCATCAAAAAGTGCTCTCAGCGGAAGCCTTTGGGTACACGTGAACTCCCTGGGGGAGCCTTTACGCAACCCCACACTCAACAGGACTCTGCGTCTTCACTCTTTCCTAACAACCCTAAACATAACCCTAACCGCAACAAGAAGCTGAACCCGAGTTAGACCCGAAAAAACACGTACGGTGCCACTTTCTGCCATCAAAAAGTGCTCTCAGCGGAAGCCTTTGGGTACACGTGAACTCCCTGGGGGAGCCTTTACGCAACCCCACACTCAACAGGACTCTGCGTCTTCACTCTTTCCTAACAACCCTAAACATAACCCTAACCGCAACAAGAAGCTGAACCCGAGTTAGACCCGAAAAAACACGTACGGTGCCACTTTCTGCCATCAAAAAGTGCTCTCAGCGGAAGCCTTTGGGTACACCTGAACTCCCTGGGGGAGCCTTTACGCAACCCCACACTCAACAGGACTCTGCGTCTTCACTCTTTCCTAACAACCCTAAACATAACCCTAACCGCAACAAGAAGCTCAACCCGAGTTAGACCCGAAAAAACACGTACGGTGCCACTTTCTGCCATCAAAAAGTGCTCTCAGCGGAAGCCTTTGGGTACACCTGAACTCCCTGGGGGAGCCTTTACGCAACCCCACACTCAACAGGACTCTGCGTCTTCACTCTTTCCTAACAACCCTAAACATAACCCTAACCGCAACAAGAAGCTGAACCCGAGTTAGACCCGAAAAAACACGTACGGTGCCACTTTCTGCCATCAAAAAGTGCTCTCAGCGGAAGCCTTTGGGTACATGTGAACTCCCTGGGGGAGCCTTTACGCAACCCCACACTCAACAGGACTCTGCGTCTTCACTCTTTCCTAACAACCCTAAACATAACCCTAACCGCAACAAGAAGCTCAACCCGAGTTAGACCCGAAAAAACACGTACGGTGCCACTTTCTGCCATCAAAAAGTGCTCTCAGCGGAAGCCTTTGGGTACACCTGAACTCCCTGGGGGAGCCTTTACGCAACCCCACACTCAACAGGACTCTGCGTCTTCACTCTTTCCTAACAACCCTAAACATAACCCTAACCGCAACAAGAAGCTGAACCCGAGTTAGACCCGAAAAAACACGTACGGTGCCACTTTCTGCCATCCAAAAGTGCTCTCAGCGGAAGCCTTTGGGTACACCTGAACTCCCTGGGGGAGCCTTTACGCAACCGCACACTCAACAGGACTCTGCGTCTTCGCTCTTTCCTAACAACCCTAAACATAACCCTAACCGCAACAAGAAGCTGAACCCGAGTTAGACCCGAAATAACACGTACGGTGCCACTTTCTGCCATCAAAAAGTGCTCTCAGCGGAAGCCTTTGGGTACACCTGAACTCCCTGGGGGAGCCTTTACGCAACCCCACACTCAACAGGACTCTGCGTCTTCACTCTTTCCTAACAACCCTAAACATAACCCTAACCGCAACAAGAAGCTGAACCCGAGTTAGACCCGAAAAAACACGTACGGTGCCACTTTCTGCCATCAAAAAGTGCTCTCAGCGGAAGCCTTTGGGTACACGTGAACTCCCTGGGGGAGCCTTTACGCAACCCCACACTCAACAGGACTCTGCGTCTTCACTCTTTCCTAACAACCCTAAACATAACCCTAACCGCAACAAGAAGCTGAACCCGAGTTAGACCCGAAAAAACACGTACGGTGCCACTTTCTGCCATCAAAAAGTGCTCTCAGCGGAAGCCTTTGGGTACACCTGAACTCCCTGGGGGAGCCTTTACGCAACCCCACACTCAACAGGACTCTGCGTCTTCACTCTTTCCTAACAACCCTAAACATAACCCTAACCGCAACAAGAAGCTGAACCCGAGTTAGACCCGAAAAAACACGTACGGTGCCACTTTCTGCCATCAAAAAGTGCTCTCAGCGGAAGCCTTTGGGTACACCTGAACTCCCTGGGGGAGCCTTTACGCAACCCCACACTCAACAGGACTCTGCGTCTTCACTCTTTCCTAACAACCCTAAACATAACCCTAACCGCAACAAGAAGCTGAACCCGAGTTAGACCCGAAAAAACACGTACGGTGCCACTTTCTGCCATCCAAAAGTGCTCTCAGCGGAAGCCTTTGGGTACACCTGAACTCCCTGGGGGAGCCTTTACGCAACCCGACACTCAACAGGACTCTGCGTCTTCGCTCTTTCCTAACAACCCTAAACATAACCCTAACCGCAACAAGAAGCTGAACCCGAGTTAGACCCGAAAAAACACGTACGGTGCCACTTTCTGCCATCAAAAAGTGCTCTCAGCGGAAGCCTTTGGGTACACGTGAACTCCCTGGGGGAGCCTTTACGCAACCCCACACTCAACAGGACTCTGCGTCTTCACTCTTTCCTAACAACCCTAAACATAACCCTAACCGCAACAAGAAGCTGAACCCGAGTTAGACCCGAAAAAACACGTACGGTGCCACTTTCTGCCATCAAAAAGTGCTCTCAGCGGAAGCCTTTGGGTACACCTGAACTCCCTGGGGGAGCCTTTACGCAACCCCACACTCAACAGGACTCTGCGTCTTCACTCTTTCCTAACAACCCTAAACATAACCCTAACCGCAACAAGAAGCTGAACCCGAGTTAGACCCGAAAAAACACGTACGGTGCCACTTTCTGCCATCAAAAAGTGCTCTCAGCGGAAGCCTTTGGGTACACCTGAACTCCCTGGGGGAGCCTTTACGCAACCCCACACTCAACAGGACTCTGCGTCTTCACTCTTTCCTAACAACCCTAAACATAACCCTAACCGCAACAAGAAGCTGAACCCGAGTTAGACCCGAAAAAACACGTACGATGCCACTTTCTGCCATCAAAAAGTGCTCTCAGCGGAAGCCTTTGGGTACACCTGAACTCCCTGGGGGAGCCTTTACGCAACCGCACACTCAACAGGACTCTGCGTCTTCACTCTTTCCTAACAACCCTAAACATAACCCTAACCGCAACAAGAAGCTGAACCCGAGTTAGACCCGAAAAAACACGTACGGTGCCACTTTCTGCCATCAAAAAGTGCTCTCAGCGGAAGCCTTTGGGTACACCTGAACTCCCTGGGGGAGCCTTTACGCAACCCCACACTCAACAGGACTCTGCGTCTTCACTCTTTCCTAACAACCCTAAACATAACCCTAACCGCAACAAGAAGCTGAACCCGAGTTAGACCCGAAAAAACACGTACGGTGCCACTTTCTGCCATCAAAAAGTGCTCTCAGCGGAAGCCTTTGGGTACACCTGAACTCCCTGGGGGAGCCTTTACGCAACCCCGCACTCAACAGGACTCTGCGTCTTCACTCTTTCCTAACAACCCTAAACATAACCCTAACCGCAACAAGAAGCTGAACCCGAGTTAGACCCGAAAAAACACGTACGGTGCCACTTTCTGCCATCCAAAAGTGCTCTCAGCGGAAGCCTTTGGGTACACCTGAACTCCCTGGGGGAGCCTTTACGCAACCCCACACTCAACAGGACTCTGCGTCTTCACTCTTTCCTAACAACCCTAAACATAACCCTAACCGCAACAAGAAGCTGAACCCGAGTTAGACCCGAAAAAACACGTACGGTGCCACTTTCTGCCATCAAAAAGTGCTCTCAGCGGAAGCCTTTGGGTACACCTGAACTCCCTGGGGGAGCCTTTACGCAACCCCACACTCAACAGGACTCTGCGTCTTCACTCTTTCCTAACAACCCTAAACATAACCCTAACCGCAACAAGAAGCTCAACCCGAGTTAGACCCGAAAAAACACGTACGGTGCCACTTTCTGCCATCAAAAAGTGCTCTCAGCGGAAGCCTTTGGGTACACCTGAACTCCCTGGGGGAGCCTTTACGCAACCCCACACTCAACAGGACTCTGCGTCTTCACTCTTTCCTAACAACCCTAACATAACCCTAACCGCAACAAGAAGCTGAACCCGAGTTAGACCCGAAAAAACACGTACGGTGCCACTTTCTGCCATCCAAAAGTGCTCTCAGCGGAAGGCTTTGGGTACACCTGAACTCCCTGGGGGAGCCTTTACGCAACCCCACACTCAACAGGACTCTGCGTCTTCGCTCTTTCCTAACAACCCTAAACATAACCCTAACCGCAACAAGAAGCTGAACCCGAGTTAGACCCGAAAAAACACGTACGGTGCCACTTTCTGCCATCCAAAAGTGCTCTCAGCGGAAGCCTTTGGGTACACCTGAACTCCCTGGGGGAGCCTTTACGCAACCCCACACTCAACAGGACTCTGCGTCTTCACTCTTTCCTAACAACCCTAAACATAACCCTAACCGCAACAAGAAGCTGAACCCGAGTTAGACCCGAAAAAACACGTACGGTGCCACTTTCTGCCATCAAAAAGTGCTCTCAGCGGAAGCCTTTGGGTACACCTGAACTCCCTGGGGGAGCCTTTACGCAACCCCACACTCAACAGGACTCTGCGTCTTCACTCTTTCCTAACAACCCTAAACATAACCCTAACCGCAACAAGAAGCTGAACCCGAGTTAGACCCGAAAAAACACGTACGGTGCCACTTTCTGCCATCAAAAAGTGCTCTCAGCGGAAGCCTTTGGGTACACCTGAACTCCCTGGGGGAGCCTTTACGCAACCCCACACTCAACAGGACTCTGCGTCTTCACTCTTTCCTAACAACCCTAAACATAACCCTAACCGCAACAAGAAGCTGAACCCGAGTTAGACCCGAAAAAACACGTACGGTGCCACTTTCTGCCATCAAAAAGTGCTCTCAGCGGAAGCCTTTGGGTACACCTGAACTCCCTGGGGGAGCCTTTACGCAACCCCGCACTCAACAGGACTCTGCGTCTTCACTCTTTCCTAACAACCCTAAACATAACCCTAACCGCAACAAGAAGCTGAACCCGAGTTAGACCCGAAAAAACACGTACGGTGCCACTTTCTGCCATCCAAAAGTGCTCTCAGCGGAAGCCTTTGGGTACACCTGAACTCCCTGGGGGAGCCTTTACGCAACCCCACACTCAACAGGACTCTGCGTCTTCACTCTTTCCTAACAACCCTAAACATAACCCTAACCGCAACAAGAAGCTGAACCCGAGTTAGACCCGAAAAAACACGTACGGTGCCACTTTCTGCCATCAAAAAGTGCTCTCAGCGGAAGCCTTTGGGTACACCTGAACTCCCTGGGGGAGCCTTTACGCAACCCCACACTCAACAGGACTCTGCGTCTTCACTCTTTCCTAACAACCCTAAACATAACCCTAACCGCAACAAGAAGCTGAACCCGAGTTAGACCCGAAAAAACACGTACGGTGCCACTTTCTGCCATCAAAAAGTGCTCTCAGCGGAAGCCTTTGGGTACACGTGAACTCCCTGGGGGAGCCTTTACGCAACCCCACACTCAACAGGACTCTGCGTCTTCACTCTTTCCTAACAACCCTAAACATAACCCTAACCGCAACAAGAAGCTGAACCCGAGTTAGACCCGAAAAAACACGTACGGTGCCACTTTCTGCCATCAAAAAGTGCTCTCAGCGGAAGCCTTTGGGTACACCTGAACTCCCTGGGGGAGCCTTTACGCAACCCCACACTCAACAGGACTCTGCGTCTTCACTCTTTCCTAACAACCCTAAACATAACCCTAACCGCAACAAGAAGCTGAACCCGAGTTAGACCCGAAAAAACACGTACGGTGCCACTTTCTGCCATCAAAAAGTGCTCTCAGCGGAAGCCTTTGGGTACACCTGAACTCCCTGGGGGAGCCTTTACGCAACCCCACACTCAACAGGACTCTGCGTCTTCGCTCTTTCCTAACAACCCTAAACATAACCCTAACCGCAACAAGAAGCTGAACCCGAGTTAGACCCGAAAAAACACGTACGGTGCCACTTTCTGCCATCAAAAAGTGCTCTCAGCGGAAGCCTTTGGGTACACCTGAACTCCCTGGGGGAGCCTTTACGCAACCCCACACTCAACAGGACTCTGCGTCTTCACTCTTTCCTAACAACCCTAAACATAACCCTAACCGCAACAAGAAGCTGAACCCGAGTTAGACCCGAAAAAACACGTACGGTGCCACTTTCTGCCATCAAAAAGTGCTCTCAGCGGAAGCCTTTGGGTACACCTGAACTCCCTGGGGGAGCCTTTACGCAACCCCGCACTCAACAGGACTCTGCGTCTTCACTCTTTCCTAACAACCCTAAACATAACCCTAACCGCAACAAGAAGCTGAACCCGAGTTAGACCCGAAAAAACACGTACGGTGCCACTTTCTGCCATCAAAAAGTGCTCTCAGCGGAAGCCTTTGGGTACACCTGAACTCCCTGGGGGAGCCTTTACGCAACCCCACACTCAACAGGACTCTGCGTCTTCACTCTTTCCTAACAACCCTAAACATAACCCTAACCGCAACAAGAAGCTGAACCCGAGTTAGACCCGAAAAAACACGTACGGTGCCACTTTCTGCCATCCAAAAGTGCTCTCAGCGGAAGCCTTTGGGTACACCTGAACTCCCTGGGGGAGCCTTTACGCAACCCCACACTCAACAGGACTCTGCTTCTTCACTCTTTCCTAACAACCCTAAACATAACCCTAACCGCAACAAGAAGCTGAACCCGAGTTAGACCCGAAAAAACACGTACGGTGCCACTTTCTGCCATCAAAAAGTGCTCTCAGCGGAAGCCTTTGGGTACACCTGAACTCCCTGGGGGAGCCTTTACGCAACCCCACACTCAACAGGACTCTGCGTCTTCGCTCTTTCCTAACAACCCTAAACATAACCCTAACCGCAACAAGAAGCTGAACCCGAGTTAGACCCGAAAAAACACGTACGGTGCCACTTTCTGCCATCAAAAAGTGCTCTCAGCGGAAGCCTTTGGGTACACCTGAACTCCCTGGGGGAGCCTTTACGCAACCCCACACTCAACAGGACTCTGCGTCTTCACTCTTTCCTAACAACCCTAAACATAACCCTAACCGCAACAAGAAGCTGAACCCGAGTTAGACCCGAAAAAACACGTACGGTGCCACTTTCTGCCATCCAAAAGTGCTCTCAGCGGAAGCCTTTGGGTACACCTGAACTCCCTGGGGGAGCCTTTACGCAACCCCACACTCAACAGGACTCTGCGTCTTCACTCTTTCCTAACAACCCTAAACATAACCCTAACCGCAACAAGAAGCTGAACCCGAGTTAGACCCGAAAAAACACGTACGGTGCCACTTTCTGCCATCAAAAAGTGCTCTCAGCGGAAGCCTTTGGGTACACCTGAACTCCCTGGGGGAGCCTTTACGCAACCCCACACTCAACAGGACTCTGCGTCTTCACTCTTTCCTAACAACCCTAAACATAACCCTAACCACAACAAGAAGCTCAACCCGAGTTAGACCCGAAAAAACACGTACGGTGCCACTTTCTGCCATCAAAAAGTGCTCTCAGCGGAAGCCTTTGGGTACACCTGAACTCCCTGGGGGAGCCTTTACGCAACCCCACACTCAACAGGACTCTGCGTCTTCACTCTTTCCTAACAACCCTAAACATAACCCTAACCGCAACAAGAAGCTCAACCCGAGTTAGACCCGAGAAAACACGTACGGTGCCACTTTCTGCCATCAAAAAGTGCTCTCAGCGGAAGCCTTTGGGTACACCTGAACTCCCTGGGGGAGCCTTTACGCAACCCCACACTCAACAGGACTCTGCGTCTTCACTCTTTCCTAACAACCCTAACATAACCCTAACCGCAACAAGAAGCTGAACCCGAGTTAGACCCGAAAAAACACGTACGGTGCCACTTTCTGCCATCAAAAAGTGCTCTCAGCGGAAGCCTTTGGGTACACCTGAACTCCCTGGGGGAGCCTTTACGCAACCCCACACTCAACAGGACTCTGCGTCTTCGCTCTTTCCTAACAACCCTAAACATAACCCTAACCGCAACAAGAAGCTGAACCCGAGTTAGACCCGAAAAAACACGTACGGTGCCACTTTCTGCCATCAAAAAGTGCTCTCAGCGGAAGCCTTTGGGTACACCTGAACTCCCTGGGGGAGCCTTTACGCAACCCCACACTCAACAGGACTCTGCGTCTTCACTCTTTCCTAACAACCCTAAACATAACCCTAACCGCAACAAGAAGCTGAACCCGAGTTAGACCCGAAAAAACACGTACGGTGCCACTTTCTGCCATCAAAAAGTGCTCTCAGCGGAAGCCTTTGGGTACACCTGAACTCCCTGGGGGAGCCTTTACGCAACCCCACACTCAACAGGACTCTGCGTCTTCACTCTTTCCTAACAACCCTAAACATAACCCTAACCGCAACAAGAAGCTGAACCCGAGTTAGACCCGAAAAAACACGTACGGTGCCACTTTCTGCCATCCAAAAGTGCTCTCAGCGGAAGCCTTTGGGTACACCTGAACTCCCTGGGGGAGCCTTTACGCAACCCCACACTCAACAGGACTCTGCGTCTTCACTCTTTCCTAACAACCCTAAACATAACCCTAACCGCAACAAGAAGCTGAACCCGAGTTAGACCCGAAAAAACACGTACGATGCCACTTTCTGCCATCAAAAAGTGCTCTCAGCGGAAGCCTTTGGGTACACCTGAACTCCCTGGGGGAGCCTTTACGCAACCGCACACTCAACAGGACTCTGCGTCTTCACTCTTTCCTAACAACCCTAAACATAACCCTAACCGCAACAAGAAGCTGAACCCGAGTTAGACCCGAAAAAACACGTACGGTGCCACTTTCTGCCATCAAAAAGTGCTCTCAGCGGAAGCCTTTGGGTACACCTGAACTCCCTGGGGGAGCCTTTACGCAACCCCACACTCAACAGGACTCTGCGTCTTCACTCTTTCCTAACAACCCTAAACATAACCCTAACCGCAACAAGAAGCTGAACCCGAGTTAGACCCGAATAAACACGTACGGTGCCACTTTCTGCCATCAAAAAGTGCTCTCAGCGGAAGCCTTTGGGTACACCTGAACTCCCTGGGGGAGCCTTTACGCAACCCCGCACTCAACAGGACTCTGCGTCTTCACTCTTTCCTAACAACCCTAAACATAACCCTAACCGCAACAAGAAGCTGAACCCGAGTTAGACCCGAAAAAACACGTACGGTGCCACTTTCTGCCATCCAAAAGTGCTCTCAGCGGAAGCCTTTGGGTACACCTGAACTCCCTGGGGGAGCCTTTACGCAACCCCACACTCAACAGGACTCTGCGTCTTCACTCTTTCCTAACAACCCTAAACATAACCCTAACCGCAACAAGAAGCTGAACCCGAGTTAGACCCGAAAAAACACGTACGGTGCCACTTTCTGCCATCCAAAAGTGCTCTCAGCGGAAGCCTTTGGGTACACCTGAACTCCCTGGGGGAGCCTTTACGCAACCCCACACTCAACAGGACTCTGCGTCTTCACTCTTTCCTAACAACCCTAAACATAACCCTAACCGCAACAAGAAGCTGAACCCGAGTTAGACCCGAAAAAACACGTACGGTGCCACTTTCTGCCATCAAAAAGTGCTCTCAGCGGAAGCCTTTGGGTACACCTGAACTCCCTGGGGGAGCCTTTACGCAACCCCACACTCAACAGGACTCTGCGTCTTCGCTCTTTCCTAACAACCCTAAACATAACCCTAACCGCAACAAGAAGCTCAACCCGAGTTAGACCCGAAAAAACACGTACGGTGCCACTTTCTGCCATCAAAAAGTGCTCTCAGCGGAAGCCTTTGGGTACACGTGAACTCCCTGGGGGAGCCTTTACGCAACCCCGCACTCAACAGGACTCTGCGTCTTCACTCTTTCCTAACAACCCTAAACATAACCCTAACCGCAACAAGAAGCTGAACCCGAGTTAGACCCGAAAAAACACGTACGGTGCCACTTTCTGCCATCAAAAAGTGCTCTCAGCGGAAGCCTTTGGGTACACCTGAACTCCCTGGGGGAGCCTTTACGCAACCCCACACTCAACAGGACTCTGCGTCTTCACTCTTTCCTAACAACCCTAAACATAACCCTAACCGCAACAAGAAGCTGAACCCGAGTTAGACCCGAAAAAACACGTACGGTGCCACTTTCTGCCATCAAAAAGTGCTCTCAGCGGAAGCCTTTGGGTACACCTGAACTCCCTGGGGGAGCCTTTACGCAACCCCACACTCAACAGGACTCTGCGTCTTCACTCTTTCCTAACAACCCTAAACATAACCCTAACCGCAACAAGAAGCTGAACCCGAGTTAGACCCGAAAAAACACGTACGGTGCCACTTTCTGCCATCCAAAAGTGCTCTCAGCGGAAGCCTTTGGGTACACCTGAACTCCCTGGGGGAGCCTTTACGCAACCCCACACTCAACAGGACTCTGCGTCTTCACTCTTTCCTAACAACCCTAAACATAACCCTAACCGCAACAAGAAGCTGAACCCGAGTTAGACCCGAAAAAACACGTACGGTGCCACTTTCTGCCATCAAAAAGTGCTCTCAGCGGAAGCCTTTGGGTACACCTGAACTCCCTGGGGGAGCCTTTACGCAACCCCACACTCAACAGGACTCTGCGTCTTCACTCTTTCCTAACAACCCTAAACATAACCCTAACCGCAACAAGAAGCTGAACCCGAGTTAGACCCGAAAAAACACGTACGGTGCCACTTTCTGCCATCAAAAAGTGCTCTCAGCGGAAGCCTTTGGGTACACCTGAACTCCCTGGGGGAGCCTTTACGCAACCCCACACTCAACAGGACTCTGCGTCTTCACTCTTTCCTAACAACCCTAAACATAACCCTAACCGCAACAAGAAGCTGAACCCGAGTTAGACCCGAAAAAACACGTACGGTGCCACTTTCTGCCATCAAAAAGTGCTCTCAGCGGAAGCCTTTGGGTACACCTGAACTCCCTGGGGGAGCCTTTACGCAACCCCACACTCAACAGGACTCTGCGTCTTCACTCTTTCCTAACAACCCTAAACATAACCCTAACCGCAACAAGAAGCTGAACCCGAGTTAGACCCGAAAAAACACGTACGGTGCCACTTTCTGCCATCCAAAAGTGCTCTCAGCGGAAGCCTTTGGGTACACCTGAACTCCCTGGGGGAGCCTTTACGCAACCCCACACTCAACAGGACTCTGCGTCTTCACTCTTTCCTAACAACCCTAAACATAACCCTAACCGCAACAAGAAGCTGAACCCGAGTTAGACCCGAAAAAACACGTACGGTGCCACTTTCTGCCATCAAAAAGTGCTCTCAGCGGAAGCCTTTGGGTACACCTGAACTCCCTGGGGGAGCCTTTACGCAACCCCACACTCAACAGGACTCTGCGTCTTCGCTCTTTCCTAACAACCCTAAACATAACCCTAACCGCAACAAGAAGCTCAACCCGAGTTAGACCCGAAAAAACACGTACGGTGCCACTTTCTGCCATCAAAAAGTGCTCTCAGCGGAAGCCTTTGGGTACACCTGAACTCCCTGGGGGAGCCTTTACGCAACCCCACACTCAACAGGACTCTGCGTCTTCACTCTTTCCTAACAAACCTAAACATAACCCTAACCGCAACAAGAAGCTCAACCCGAGTTAGACCCGAAAAAACACCTACGGTGCCACTTTCTGCCATCAAAAAGTGCTCTCAGCGGAAGCCTTTGGGTACACCTGAACTCCCTGGGGGAGCCTTTACGCAACCCCACACTCAACAGGACTCTGCGTCTTCACTCTTTCCTAACAACCCTAAACATAACCCTAACCGCAACAAGAAGCTCAACCCGAGTTAGACCCGAAAAAACACGTACGGTGCCACTTTCTGCCATCAAAAAGTTCTCTCAGCGGAAGCCTTTGGGTACACCTGAACTCCCTGGGGGAGCCTTTACGCAACCCCACACTCAACAGGACTCTGCGTCTTCACTCTTTCCTAACAACCCTAAACATAACCCTAACCGCAACAAGAAGCTGAACCCGAGTTAGACCCGAAAAAACACGTACGGTGCCACTTTCTGCCATCAAAAAGTGCTCTCAGCGGAAGCCTTTGGGTACACCTGAACTCCCTGGGGGAGCCTTTACGCAACCCCACACTCAACAGGACTCTGCGTCTTCACTCTTTCCTAACAACCCTAAACATAACCCTAACCGCAACAAGAAGCTGAACCCGAGTTAGACCCGAAAAAACACGTACGGTGCCACTTTCTGCCATCAAAAAGTGCTCTCAGCGGAAGCCTTTGGGTACACCTGAACTCCCTGGGGGAGCCTTTACGCAACCCCACACTCAACAGGACTCTGCGTCTTCACTCTTTCCTAACAACCCTAAACATAACCCTAACCGCAACAAGAAGCTGAACCCGAGTTAGACCCGAAAAAACACGTACGGTGCCACTTTCTGCCATCCAAAAAGTGCTCTCAGCGGAAGCCTTTGGGTACACCTGAACTCCCTGGGGGAGCCTTTACGCAACCCCACACTCAACAGGACTCTGCGTCTTCACTCTTTCCTAACAACCCTAAACATAACCCTAACCGCAACAAGAAGCTGAACCCGAGTTAGACCCGAAAAAACACGTACGGTGCCACTTTCTGCCATCCAAAAGTGCTCTCAGCGGAAGCCTTTGGGTACACCTGAACTCCCTGGGGGAGCCTTTACGCAACCCCACACTCAACAGGACTCTGCGTCTTCACTCTTTCCTAACAACCCTAAACATAACCCTAACCGCAACAAGAAGCTGAACCCGAGTTAGACCCGAAAAAACACGTACGGTGCCACTTTCTGCCATCAAAAAGTGCTCTCAGCGGAAGCCTTTGGGTACACCTGAACTCCCTGGGGGAGCCTTTACGCAACCCCACACTCAACAGGACTCTGCGTCTTCACTCTTTCCTAACAACCCTAAACATAACCCTAACCGCAACAAGAAGCTGAACCCGAGTTAGACCCGAAAAAACACGTACGGTGCCACTTTCTGCCATCAAAAAGTGCTCTCAGCGGAAGCCTTTGGGTACACCTGAACTCCCTGGGGGAGCCTTTACGCAACCCCACACTCAACAGGACTCTGCGTCTTCACTCTTTCCTAACAACCCTAAACATAACCCTAACCGCAACAAGAAGCTGAACCCGAGTTAGACCCGAAAAAACACGTACGGTGCCACTTTCTGCCATCAAAAGTGCTCTCAGCGGAAGCCTTTGGGTACACCTGAACTCCCTGGGGGAGCCTTTACGCAACCCCACACTCAACAGGACTCTGCGTCTTCACTCTTTCCTAACAACCCTAAACATAACCCTAACCGCAACAAGAAGCTGAACCCGAGTTAGACCCGAAAAAACACGTACGGTGCCACTTTCTGCCATCAAAAAGTGCTACGAAGCCTTTGGGTACACCTGAACTCCCTGGGGGAGCCTTTACGCAACCCCCACTCAACAGGACTCTGCGTCTTCGCTCTTTCCTAACAACCCTAAACATAACCCTAACCGCAACAAGAAGCTACCCGCCGATACGGTGCCACTTTCTGCCATCAAAAAGTGCTCTCAGCGGAAGCCTTTGGGTACACCTGAACTCCCTGGGGAGCCTTTACGCAACCCCCACTCAACAGGACTCTGCGTCTTCACTCTTTCCTAACAACCTAAACATAACCCTAACCGCAACAAGAAGCTCAACCCGAGTTAGACCGAAAAAACACGTACGGTGCCACTTTCTGCCATCAAAAAGTGCTCTCAGCGGAAGCCTTTGGGTACACTGAACTCCCTGGGGGAGCCTTTACGCAACCCCACACTCAACAGGACTCTGCGTCTTCACTCTTTCCTAACAACCCTAAACATAAC
>NW_028154164.1:5000-15000 GCF_964211835.1 Anser anser
GCCATCAAAAAGTGCTCTCAGCGGAAGCCTTTGGGTACACCTGAACTCCCTGGGGGAGCCTTTACGCAACCCCGCACTCAACAGGACTCTGCGTCTTCACTCTTTCCTAACAACCCTAAACATAACCCTAACCGCAACAAGAAGCTGAACCCGAGTTAGACCCGAAAAAACACGTACGGTGCCACTTTCTGCCATCAAAAAGTGCTCTCAGCGGAAGCCTTTGGGTACACCTGAACTCCCTGGGGGAGCCTTTACGCAACCCCACACTCAACAGGACTCTGCGTCTTCACTCTTTCCTAACAACCCTAAACATAACCCTAACCGCAACAAGAAGCTGAACCCGAGTTAGACCCGAAAAAACACGTACGGTGCCACTTTCTGCCATCAAAAAGTGCTCTCAGCGGAAGCCTTTGGTTACACCTGAACTCCCTGGGGGAGCCTTTACGCAACCCCACACTCAACAGGACTCTGCGTCTTCGCTCTTTCCTAACAACCCTAAACATAACCCTAACCGCAACAAGAAGCTGAACCCGAGTTAGACCCGAAAAAACACGTACGGTGCCACTTTCTGCCATCAAAAAGTGCTCTCAGCGGAAGCCTTTGGGTACACCTGAACTCCCTGGGGGAGCCTTTACGCAACCCCACACTCAACAGGACTCTGCGTCTTCACTCTTTCCTAACAACCCTAAACATAACCCTAACCGCAACAAGAAGCTGAACCCGAGTTAGAGCCGAAAAAACACGTACGGTGCCACTTTCTGCCATCCAAAAGTGCTCTCAGCGGAAGCCTTTGGGTACACCTGAACTCCCTGGGGGAGCCTTTACGCAACCCCACACTCAACAGGACTCTGCGTCTTCACTCTTTCCTAACAACCCTAAACATAACCCTAACCGCAACAAGAAGCTGAACCCGAGTTAGACCCGAAAAAACACGTACGGTGCCACTTTCTGCCATCAAAAAGTGCTCTCAGCGGAAGCCTTTGGGTACACCTGAACTCCCTGGGGGAGCCTTTACGCAACCCCACACTCAACAGGACTCTGCGTCTTCACTCTTTCCTAACAACCCTAAACATAACCCTAACCGCAACAAGAAGCTGAACCCGAGTTAGACCCGAAAAAACACGTACGGTGCAACTTTCTGCCATCAAAAAGTGCTCTCAGCGGAAGCCTTTGGGTACACCTGAACTCCCTGGGGGAGCCTTTACGCAACCCCACACTCAACAGGACTCTGCGTCTTCACTCTTTCCTAACAACCCTAAACATAACCCTAACCGCAACTAGAAGCTGAACCCGAGTTAGACCCGAAAAAACACGTACGGTGCCACTTTCTGCCATCCAAAAGTGCTCTCAGCGGAAGCCTTTGGGTACACCTGAACTCCCTGGGGGAGCCTTTACGCAACCCCACACTCAACAGGACTCTGCGTCTTCACTCTTTCCTAACAACCCTAAACATAACCCTAACCGCAACAAGAAGCTGAACCCGAGTTAGACCCGAAAAAACACGTACGGTGCCACTTTCTGCCATCAAAAAGTGCTCTCAGCGGAAGCCTTTGGGTACACCTGAACTCCCTGGGGGAGCCTTTACGCAACCCCACACTCAACAGGACTCTGCGTCTTCACTCTTTCCTAACAACCCTAAACATAACCCTAACCGCAACAAGAAGCTGAACCCGAGTTAGACCCGAAAAAACACGTACGGTGCCACTTTCTGCCGTCAAAAAGTGCTCTCAGCGGAAGCCTTTGGGTACACCTGAACTCCCTGGGGGAGCCTTTACGCAACCCCACACTCAACAGGACTCTGCGTCTTCACTCTTTCCTAACAACCCTAAACATAACCCTAACCGCAACAAGAAGCTGAACCCGAGTTAGACCCGAAAAAACACGTACGGTGCCACTTTCTGCCGTCAAAAAGTGCTCTCAGCGGCAGCCTTTGGGTACACCTGAACTCCCTGGGGGAGCCTTTACGCAACCCCACACTCAACAGGACTCTGCGTCTTCACTCTTTCCTAACAACCCTAAACATAACCCTAACCGCAACAAGAAGCTGAACCCGAGTTAGACCCGAAAAAACACGTACGGTGCCACTTTCTGCCATCCAAAAGTGCTCTCAGCGGAAGCCTTTGGGTACACCTGAACTCCCTGGGGGAGCCTTTACGCAACCCCACACTCAACAGGACTCTGCGTCTTCACTCTTTCCTAACAACCCTAAACATAACCCTAACCGCAACAAGAAGCTGAACCCGAGTTAGACCCGAAAAAACACGTACGGTGCCACTTTCTGCCATCAAAAAGTGCTCTCAGCGGAAGCCTTTGGGTACACCTGAACTCCCTGGGGGAGCCTTTACGCAACCCCACACTCAACAGGACTCTGCGTCTTCACTCTTTCCTAACAACCCTAAACATAACCCTAACCGCAACAAGAAGCTGAACCCGAGTTAGACCCGAAAAAACACGTACGGTGCCACTTTCTGCCATCAAAAAGTGCTCTCAGCGGAAGCCTTTGGGTACACCTGAATTCCCTGGGGGAGCCTTTACGCAACCCCACACTCAACAGGACTCTGCGTCTTCACTCTTTCCTAACAACCCTAAACATAACCCTAACCGCAACAAGAAGCTGAACCCGAGTTAGAGCCGAAAAAACACGTACGGTGCCACTTTCTGCCATCCAAAAGTGCTCTCAGCGGAAGCCTTTGGGTACACCTGAACTCCCTGGGGGAGCCTTTACGCAACCCCACACTCAACAGGACTCTGCGTCTTCACTCTTTCCTAACAACCCTAAACATAACCCTAACCGCAACAAGAAGCTGAACCCGAGTTAGACCCGAAAAAACACGTACGGTGCCACTTTCTGCCATCAAAAAGTGCTCTCAGCGGAAGCCTTTGGGTACACCTGAACTCCCTGGGGGAGCCTTTACGCAACCCCACACTCAACAGGACTCTGCGTCTTCACTCTTTCCTAACAACCCTAAACATAACCCTAACCGCAACAAGAAGCTGAACCCGAGTTAGACCCGAAAAAACACGTACGGTGCCACTTTCTGCCATCAAAAAGTGCTCTCAGCGGAAGCCTTTGGGTACACCTGAACTCCCTGGGGGAGCCTTTACGCAACCCCACACTCAATAGGACTCTGCGTCTTCACTCTTTCCTAACAACCCTAAACATAACCCTAACCGCAACAAGAAGCTGAACCCGAGTTAGACCCGAAAAAACACGTACGGTGCCACTTTCTGCCATCCAAAAGTGCTCTCAGCGGAAGCCTTTGGGTACACCTGAACTCCCTGGGGGAGCCTTTACGCAACCCCACACTCAACAGGACTCTGCGTCTTCACTCTTTCCTAACAACCCTAAACATAACCCTAACCGCAACAAGAAGCTGAACCCGAGTTAGACCCGAAAAAACACGTACGGTGCCGCTTTCTGCCATCCAAAAGTGCTCTCAGCGGAAGCCTTTGGGTACACCTGAACTCCCTGGGGGAGCCTTTACGCAACCCCACACTCAACAGGACTCTGCGTCTTCACTCTTTCCTAACAACCCTAAACATAACCCTAACCGCAACAAGAAGCTCAACCCGAGTTAGACCCGAAAAAACACGTACGGTGCCACTTTCTGCCATCAAAAAGTGCTCTCAGCGGAAGCCTTTGGGTACACCTGAACTCCCTGGGGGAGCCTTTACGCAACCCCACACTCAACAGGACTCTGCGTCTTCACTCTTTCCTAACAACCCTAAACATAACCCTAACCGGAACAAGAAGCTGAACCCGAGTTAGACCCGAAAAAACACGTACGGTGCCACTTTCTGCCATCAAAAAGTGCTCTCAGCGGAAGCCTTTGGGTACACCTGAATTCCCTGGGGGAGCCTTTACGCAACCCCACACTCAACAGGACTCTGCGTCTTCACTCTTTCCTAACAACCCTAAACATAACCCTAACCGCAACAAGAAGCTGAACCCGAGTTAGAGCCGAAAAAACACGTACGGTGCCACTTTCTGCCATCCAAAAGTGCTCTCAGCGGAAGCCTTTGGGTACACCTGAACTCCCTGGGGGAGCCTTTACGCAACCCCACACTCAACAGGACTCTGCGTCTTCACTCTTTCCTAACAACCCTAAACATAACCCTAACCGCAACAAGAAGCTGAACCCGAGTTAGACCCGAAAAAACACGTACGGTGCCACTTTCTGCCATCAAAAAGTGCTCTCAGCGGAAGCCTTTGGGTACACCTGAACTCCCTGGGGGAGCCTTTACGCAACCCCACACTCAACAGGACTCTGCGTCTTCACTCTTTCCTAACAACCCTAAACATAACCCTAACCGCAACAAGAAGCTGAACCCGAGTTAGACCCGAAAAAACACGTACGGTGCCACTTTCTGCCATCAAAAAGTGCTCTCAGCGGAAGCCTTTGGGTACACCTGAACTCCCTGGGGGAGCCTTTACGCAACCCCACACTCAACAGGACTCTGCGTCTTCACTCTTTCCTAACAACCCTAAACATAACCCTAACCGCAACAAGAAGCTGAACCCGAGTTAGACCCGAAAAAACACGTACGGTGCAACTTTCTGCCATCAAAAAGTGCTCTCAGCGGAAGCCTTTGGGTACACCTGAACTCCCTGGGGGAGCCTTTACGCAACCCCACACTCAACAGGACTCTGCGTCTTCACTCTTTCCTAACAACCCTAAACATAACCCTAACCGCAACAAGAAGCTGAACCCGAGTTAGACCCGAAAAAACACGTACGGTGCCACTTTCTGCCATCCAAAAGTGCTCTCAGCGGAAGCCTTTGGGTACACCTGAACTCCCTGGGGGAGCCTTTACGCAACCCCACACTCAACAGGACTCTGCGTCTTCACTCTTTCCTAACAACCCTAAACATAACCCTAACCGCAACAAGAAGCTGAACCCGAGTTAGACCCGAAAAAACACGTACGGTGCCACTTTCTGCCGTCAAAAAGTGCTCTCAGCGGAAGCCTTTGGGTACACCTGAACTCCCTGGGGGAGCCTTTACGCAACCCCACACTCAATAGGACTCTGCGTCTTCACTCTTTCCTAACAACCCTAAACATAACCCTTACCGGAACAAGAAGCTGAACCCGAGTTAGACCCGAAAAAACACGTACGGTGCCACTTTCTGCCATCAAAAAGTGCTCTCAGCGGAAGCCTTTGGGTACACCTGAACTCCCTGGGGGAGCCTTTACGCAACCCCACACTCAACAGGACTCTGCGTCTTCACTCTTTCCTAACAACCCTAAACATAACCCTAACTGCAACAAGAAGCTGAACCCGAGTTAGACCCGAAAAAACACGTACGGTGCCACTTTCTGCCATCCAAAAGCGCTCTCAGCGGAAGCCTTTGGGTACACCTGAACTCCCTGGGGGAGCCTTTACGCAACCCCACACTCAACAGGACTCTGCGTCTTCACTCTTTCCTAACAACCCTAAACATAACCCTAACCGCAACAAGAAGCTGAACCCGAGTTAGACCCGAAAAAACACGTACGGTGCCACTTTCTGCCATCCAAAAGTGCTCTCAGCGGAAGCCTTTGGGTACACCTGAACTCCCTGGGGGAGCCTTTACGCAACCCCACACTCAACAGGACTCTGCGTCTTCACTCTTTCCTAACAACCCTAAACATAACCCTAACCGCAACAAGAAGCTGAACCCGAGTTAGACCCGAAAAAACACGTACGGTGCCACTTTCTGCCATCAAAAAGTGCTCTCAGCGGAAGCCTTTGGGTACACCTGAACTCCCTGGGGGAGCCTTTACGCAACCCCACACTCAACAGGACTCTGCGTCTTCACTCTTTCCTAACAACCCTAAACATAACCCTAACCGCAACAAGAAGCTGAACCCGAGTTAGACCCGAAAAAACACGTACGGTGCCACTTTCTGCCATCAAAAAGTGCTCTCAGCAGAAGCCTTTGGGTACACCTGAACTCCCTGGGGGAGCCTTTACGCAACCCCACACTCAACAGGACTCTGCGTCTTCACTCTTTCCTAACAACCCTAAACATAACCCTAACCGCAACAAGAAGCTGAACCCGAGTTAGACCCGAAAAAACACGTACGGTGCCACTTTCTGCCATCCAAAAGTGCTCTCAGCGGAAGCCTTTGGGTACACCTGAACTCCCTGGGGGAGCCTTTACGCAACCCCACACTCAACAGGACTCTGCGTCTTCACTCTTTCCTAACAACCCTAAACATAACCCTAACCGCAACAAGAAGCTGAACCCGAGTTAGACCCGAAAAAACACGTACGGTGCCGCTTTCTGCCATCCAAAAGTGCTCTCAGCGGAAGCCTTTGGGTACACCTGAACTCCCTGGGGGAGCCTTTACGCAACCCCACACTCAACAGGACTCTGCGTCTTCACTCTTTCCTAACAACCCTAAACATAACCCTAACCGCAACAAGAAGCTCAACCCGAGTTAGACCCGAAAAAACACGTACGGTGCCACTTTCTGCCATCAAAAAGTGCTCTCAGCGGAAGCCTTTGGGTACACCTGAACTCCCTGGGGGAGCCTTTACGCAACCCCACACTCAACAGGACTCTGCGTCTTCACTCTTTCCTAACAACCCTAAACATAACCCTAACCGCAACAAGAAGCTGAACCCGAGTTAGACCCGAAAAAACACGTACGGTGCCGCTTTCTGCCATCCAAAAGTGCTCTCAGCGGAAGCCTTTGGGTACACCTGAACTCCCTGGGGGAGCCTTTACGCAACCCCACACTCAACAGGACTCTGCGTCTTCACTCTTTCCTAACAACCCTAAACATAACCCTAACCGCAACAAGAAGCTCAACCCGAGTTAGACCCGAAAAAACACGTACGGTGCCACTTTCTGCCATCAAAAAGTGCTCTCAGCGGAAGCCTTTGGGTACACCTGAACTCCCTGGGGGAGCCTTTACGCAACCCCACACTCAACAGGACTCTGCGTCTTCACTCTTTCCTAACAACCCTAAACATAACCCTAACCGCAACAAGAAGCTGAACCCGAGTTAGACCCGAAAAAACACGTACGGTGCCACTTTCTGCCGTCAAAAAGTGCTCTCAGCGGAAGCCTTTGGGTACACCTGAACTCCCTGGGGGAGCCTTTACGCAACCCCACACTCAACAGGACTCTGCGTCTTCACTCTTTCCTAACAACCCTAAACATAACCCTAACCGCAACAAGAAGCTGAACCCGAGTTAGACCCGAAAAAACACGTACGGTGCCACTTTCTGCCATCCAAAAGTGCTCTCAGCGGAAGCCTTTGGGTACACCTGAACTCCCTGGGGGAGCCTTTACGCAACCCCACACTCAACAGGACTCTGCGTCTTCACTCTTTCCTAACAACCCTAAACATAACCCTAACCGCAACAAGAAGCTGAACCCGAGTTAGACCCGAAAAAACACGTACGGTGCCACTTTCTGCCATCAAAAAGTGCTCTCAGCGGAAGCCTTTGGGTACACCTGAACTCCCTGGGGGAGCCTTTACGCAACCCCACACTCAACAGGACTCTGCGTCTTCACTCTTTCCTAACAACCCTAAACATAACCCTAACCGCAACAAGAAGCTGAACCCGAGTTAGACCCGAAAAAACACGTACGGTGCCACTTTCTGCCATCCAAAAGTGCTCTCAGCGGAAGCCTTTGGGTACACCTGAACTCCCTGGGGGAGCCTTTACGCAACCCCACACTCAACAGGACTCTGCGTCTTCACTCTTTCCTAACAACCCTAAACATAACCCTAACCGCAACAAGAAGCTGAACCCGAGTTAGACCCGAAAAAACACGTACGGTGCCACTTTCTGCCATCAAAAAGTGCTCTCAGCGGAAGCCTTTGGGTACACCTGAACTCCCTGGGGGAGCCTTTACGCAACCCCACACTCAACAGGACTCTGCGTCTTCACTCTTTCCTAACAACCCTAAACATAACCCTAACCGCAACAAGAAGCTGAACCCGAGTTAGACCCGAAAAAACACGTACGGTGCCACTTTCTGCCATCCAAAAGTGCTCTCAGCGGAAGCCTTTGGGTACACCTGAACTCCCTGGGGGAGCCTTTACGCAACCCCACACTCAACAGGACTCTGCGTCTTCACTCTTTCCTAACAACCCTAAACATAACCCTAACCGCAACAAGAAGCTGAACCCGAGTTAGACCCGAAAAAACACGTACGGTGCCACTTTCTGCCATCAAAAAGTGCTCTCAGCGGAAGCCTTTGGGTACACCTGAACTCCCTGGGGGAGCCTTTACGCAACCCCACACTCAACAGGACTCTGCGTCTTCACTCTTTCCTAACAACCCTAAACATAACCCTAACCGCAACAAGAAGCTGAACCCGAGTTAGACCCGAAAAAACACGTACGGTGCCACTTTCTGCCATCAAAAAGTGCTCTCAGCGGAAGCCTTTGGGTACACCTGAACTCCCTGGGGGAGCCTTTACGCAACCCCACACTCAACAGGACTCTGCGTCTTCACTCTTTCCTAACAACCCTAAACATAACCCTAACCGCAACAAGAAGCTGAACCCGAGTTAGACCCGAAAAAACACGTACGGTGCCACTTTCTGCCATCAAAAAGTGCTCTCAGCGGAAGCCTTTGGGTACACCTGAACTCCCTGGGGGAGCCTTTACGCAACCCCACACTCAACAGGACTCTGCGTCTTCACTCTTTCCTAACAACCCTAAACATAACCCTAACCGCAACAAGAAGCTGAACCCGAGTTAGACCCGAAAAAACACGGACGGTGCCACTTTCTGCCATCCAAAAGTGCTCTCAGCGGAAGCCTTTGGGTACACCTGAACTCCCTGGGGGAGCCTTTACGCAACCCCGCACTCAACAGGACTCTGCGTCTTCACTCTTTCCTAACAACCCTAAACATAACCCTAACCGGAACAAGAAGCTCAACCCGAGTTAGACCCGAAAAAACACGTACGGTGCCACTTTCTGCCGTCAAAAAGTGCTCTCAGCGGAAGCCTTTGGGTACACCTGAACTCCCTGGGGGAGCCTTTACGCAACCCCACACTCAACAGGACTCTGCGTCTTCACTCTTTCCTACAACCCTAAACATAACCCTAACCGCAACAAAAAGCTGAACCCGAGTTAGACCCGAAAAAACACGTACGGTGCCACTTTCTGCCATCAAAAAGTGCTCTCAGCGGAAGCCTTTGGGTACACCTGAACTCCCTGGGGGAGCCTTTACGCAACCCCACACTCAACAGGACTCTGCGTCTTCACTCTTTCCTAACAACCCTAAACATAACCCTAACCGCAACAAGAAGCTGAACCCGAGTTAGACCCGAAAAAACACGTACGGTGCCACTTTCTGCCATCCAAAAGTGCTCTCAGCGGAAGCCTTTGGGTACACCTGAACTCCCTGGGGGAGCCTTTACGCAACCCCACACTCAACAGGACTCTGCGTCTTCACTCTTTCCTAACAACCCTAAACATAACCCTAACCGGAACAAGAAGCTCAACCCGAGTTAGACCCGAAAAAACACGTACGGTGCCACTTTCTGCCATCCAAAAGTGCTCTCAGCGGAAGCCTTTGGGTACACCTGAACTCCCTGGGGGAGCCTTTACGCAACCCCACACTCAACAGGACTCTGCGTCTTCACTCTTTCCTAACAACCCTAAACATAACCCTAACCGCAACAAGAAGCTGAACCCGAGTTAGACCCGAAAAAACACGTACGGTGCCACTTTCTGCCATCCAAAAGTGCTCTCAGCGGAAGCCTTTGGGTACACCTGAACTCCCTGGGGGAGCCTTTACGCAACCCCACACTCAACAGGACTCTGCGTCTTCACTCTTTCCTAACAACCCTAAACATAACCCTAACCGCAACAAGAAGCTGAACCCGAGTTAGACCCGAAAAAACACGTACGGTGCCACTTTCTGCCATCCAAAAGTGCTCTCAGCGGAAGCCTTTGGGTACACCTGAACTCCCTGGGGGAGCCTTTACGCAACCCCACACTCAACAGGACTCTGCGTCTTCACTCTTTCCTAACAACCCTAAAC
>NW_028154163.1:0-58294 GCF_964211835.1 Anser anser
AAAAAGTGCTCTCAGCGGAAGCCTTTGGGTACACCTGAACTCCCTGGGGGAGCCTTTACGCAACCCCACACTCAACAGGACTCTGCGTCTTCACTCTTTCCTAACAACCCTAAACATAACCCTAACCGCAACAAGAAGCTGAACCCGAGTTAGACCCGAAAAAACACGTACGGTGCCACTTTCTGCCATCCAAAAGTGCTCTCAGCGGAAGCCTTTGGGTACACCTGAACTCCCTGGGGGAGCCTTTACGCAACCCCACACTCAACAGGACTCTGCGTCTTCACTCTTTCCTAACAACCCTAAACATAACCCTAACCGCAACAAGAAGCTGAACCCGAGTTAGACCCGAAAAAACACGTACGGTGCCACTTTCTGCCATCAAAAAGTGCTCTCAGCGGAAGCCTTTGGGTACACCTGAACTCCCTGGGGGAGCCTTTACGCAACCCCACACTCAACAGGACTCTGCGTCTTCACTCTTTCCTAACAACCCTAAACATAACCCTAACCGCAACAAGAAGCTGAACCCGAGTTAGACCCGAAAAAACACGTACGGTGCCACTTTCTGCCATCAAAAAGTGCTCTCAGCGGAAGCCTTTGGGTACACCTGAACTCCCTGGGGGAGCCTTTACGCAACCCCACACTCAACAGGACTCTGCGTCTTCACTCTTTCCTAACAACCCTAAACATAACCCTAACCGCAACAAGAAGCTGAACCCGAGTTAGACCCGAAAAAACACGTACGGTGCCACTTTCTGCCATCAAAAAGTGCTCTCAGCGGAAGCCTTTGGGTACACCTGAACTCCCTGGGGGAGCCTTTACGCAACCCCACACTCAACAGGACTCTGCGTCTTCACTCTTTCCTAACAACCCTAAACATAACCCTAACCGCAACAAGAAGCTGAACCCGAGTTAGACCCGAAAAAACACGTACGGTGCCACTTTCTGCCATCAAAAAGTGCTCTCAGCGGAAGCCTTTGGGTACACCTGAACTCCCTGGGGGAGCCTTTACGCAACCCCACACTCAACAGGACTCTGCGTCTTCACTCTTTCCTAACAACCCTAAACATAACCCTAACCGCAACAAGAAGCTGAACCCGAGTTAGACCCGAAAAAACACGTACGGTGCCACTTTCTGCCATCAAAAAGTGCTCTCAGCGGAAGCCTTTGGGTACACCTGAACTCCCTGGGGGAGCCTTTACGCAACCCCACACTCAACAGGACTCTGCGTCTTCACTCTTTCCTAACAACCCTAAACATAACCCTAACCGCAACAAGAAGCTGAACCCGAGTTAGACCCGAAAAAACACGTACGGTGCCACTTTCTGCCATCAAAAAGTGCTCTCAGCGGAAGCCTTTGGGTACACCTGAACTCCCTGGGGGAGCCTTTACGCAACCCCACACTCAACAGGACTCTGCGTCTTCACTCTTTCCTAACAACCCTAAACATAACCCTAACCGCAACAAGAAGCTGAACCCGAGTTAGACCCGAAAAAACACGTACGGTGCCACTTTCTGCCATCCAAAAGTGCTCTCAGCGGAAGCCTTTGGGTACACCTGAACTCCCTGGGGGAGCCTTTACGCAACCCCACACTCAACAGGACTCTGCGTCTTCACTCTTTCCTAACAACCCTAAACATAACCCTAACCGCAACAAGAAGCTGAACCCGAGTTAGACCCGAAAAAACACGTACGGTGCCACTTTCTGCCATCAAAAAGTGCTCTCAGCGGAAGCCTTTGGGTACACCTGAACTCCCTGGGGGAGCCTTTACGCAACCCCACACTCAACAGGACTCTGCGTCTTCACTCTTTCCTATCAACCCTAAACATAACCCTAACCGCAACAAGAAGCTGAACCCGAGTTAGACCCGAAAAAACACGTACGGTGCCACTTTCTGCCATCCAAAAGTGCTCTCAGCGGAAGCCTTTGGGTACACCTGAACTCCCTGGGGGAGCCTTTACGCAACCCCACACTCAACAGGACTCTGCGTCTTCACTCTTTCCTAACAACCCTAAACATAACCCTAACCGCAACAAGAAGCTGAACCCGAGTTAGACCCGAAAAAACACGTACGGTGCCACTTTCTGCCATCAAAAAGTGCTCTCAGCGGAAGCCTTTGGGTACACCTGAACTCCCTGGGGGAGCCTTTACGCAACCCCACACTCAACAGGACTCTGCGTCTTCACTCTTTCCTAACAACCCTAAACATAACCCTAACCGCAACAAGAAGCTGAACCCGAGTTAGACCCGAAAAAACACGTACGGTGCCACTTTCTGCCATCCAAAAAGTGCTCTCAGCGGAAGCCTTTGGGTACACCTGAACTCCCTGGGGGAGCCTTTACGCAACCCACACTCAACAGGACTCTGCGTCTTCACTCTTTCCTATCAAGCCTAAACATAACCCTAACCGCAACAAGAAGCTGAACCCGAGTTAGACCCGAAAAAACACGTACGGTGCCACTTTCTGCCATCAAAAAGTGCTCTCAGCGGAAGCCTTTGGGTACACCTGAACTCCCTGGGGGAGCCTTTACGCAACCCCACACTCAACAGGACTCTGCGTCTTCACTCTTTCCTAACAACCCTAAACATAACCCTAACCGCAACAAGAAGCTGAACCCGAGTTAGACCCGAAAAAACACATACGGTGCCACTTTCTGCCATCAAAAAGTGCTCTCAGCGGAAGCCTTTGGGTACACCTGAACTCCCTGGGGGAGCCTTTACGCAACCCCACACTCAACAGGACTCTGCGTCTTCACTCTTTCCTAACAACCCTAAACATAACCCTAACCGCAACAAGAAGCTGAACCCGAGTTAGACCCGAAAAAACACGTACGGTGCCACTTTCTGCCATCAAAAAGTGCTCTCAGCGGAAGCCTTTGGGTACACCTGAACTCCCTGGGGGAGCCTTTACGCAACCCCACACTCAACAGGACTCTGCGTCTTCACTCTTTCCTAACAACCCTAAACATAACCCTAACCGCAACAAGAAGCTGAACCCGAGTTAGACCCGAAAAAACACGTACGGTGCCACTTTCTGCCATCAAAAAGTGCTCTCAGCGGAAGCCTTTGGGTACACCTGAACTCCCTGGGGGAGCCTTTACGCAACCCCACACTCAACAGGACTCTGCGTCTTCACTCTTTCCTAACAACCCTAAACATAACCCTAACCGCAACAAGAAGCTGAACCCGAGTTAGACCCGAAAAAACACGTACGGTGCCACTTTCTGCCATCAAAAAGTGCTCTCAGCGGAAGCCTTTGGGTACACCTGAACTCCCTGGGGGAGCCTTTACGCAACCCCACACTCAACAGGACTCTGCGTCTTCACTCTTTCCTAACAACCCTAAACATAACCCTAACCGCAACAAGAAGCTGAACCCGAGTTAGACCCGAAAAAACACATACGGTGCCACTTTCTGCCATCCAAAAGTGCTCTCAGCGGAAGCCTTTGGGTACACCTGAACTCCCTGGGGGAGCCTTTACGCAACCCCACACTCAACAGGACTCTGCGTCTTCACTCTTTCCTAACAACCCTAAACATAACCCTAACCGGAACAAGAAGCTGAACCCGAGTTAGACCCGAAAAAACACGTACGGTGCCACTTTCTGCCATCAAAAAGTGCTCTCAGCGGAAGCCTTTGGGTACACCTGAACTCCCTGGGGGAGCCTTTACGCAACCCCACACTCAACAGGACTCTGCGTCTTCACTCTTTCTTAACAACCCTAAACATAACCCTAACCGCAACAAGAAGCTGAACCCGAGTTAGACCCGAAAAAACACGTACGGTGCCACTTTCTGCCATCAAAAAGTGCTCTCAGCGGAAGCCTTTGGGTACACCTGAACTCCCTGGGGGAGCCTTTACGCAACCCCACACTCAACAGGACTCTGCGTCTTCACTCTTTCCTAACAACCCTAAACATAACCCTAACCGCAACAAGAAGCTGAACCCGAGTTAGACCCGAAAAAACACGTACGGTGCCACTTTCTGCCATCAAAAAGTGCTCTCAGCGGAAGCCTTTGGGTACACCTGAACTCCCTGGGGGAGCCTTTACGCAACCCCACACTCAACAGGACTCTGCGTCTTCACTCTTTCCTAACAACCCTAAACATAACCCTAACCACAACAAGAAGCTGAACCCGAGTTAGACCCGAAAAAACACGTACGGTGCCACTTTCTGCCATCCAAAAGTGCTCTCAGCGGAAGCCTTTGGGTACACCTGAACTCCCTGGGGGAGCCTTTACGCAACCCCACACTCAACAGGACTCTGCGTCTTCACTCTTTCCTAACAACCCTAAACATAACCCTAACCGGAACAAGAAGCTCAACCCGAGTTAGACCCGAAAAAACACGTACGGTGCCACTTTCTGCCATCAAAAAGTGCTCTCAGCGGAAGCCTTTGGGTACACCTGAACTCCCTGGGGGAGCCTTTACGCAACCCCACACTCAACAGGACTCTGCGTCTTCACTCTTTCCTAACAACCCTAAACATAACCCTAACCGCAACAAGAAGCTGAACCCGAGTTAGACCCGAAAAAACACGTACGGTGCCACTTTCTGCCATCAAAAAGTGCTCTCAGCGGAAGCCTTTGGGTACACCTGAACTCCCTGGGGGAGCCTTTACGCAACCCCACACTCAACAGGACTCTGCGTCTTCACTCTTTCCTAACAACCCTAAACATAACCCTAACCGCAACAAGAAGCTCAACCCGAGTTAGACCCGAAAAAACACGTACGGTGCCACTTTCTGCCATCAAAAAGTGCTCTCAGCGGAAGCCTTTGGGTACACCTGAACTCCCTGGGGGAGCCTTTACGCAACCCCACACTCAACAGGACTCTGCGTCTTCACTCTTTCCTATCAACCCTAAACATAACCCTAACTGCAACAAGAAGCTGAACCCGAGTTAGACCCGAAAAAACACGTACGGTGCCACTTTCTGCCATCCAAAAGTGCTCTCAGCGGAAGCCTTTGGGTACACCTGAACTCCCTGGGGGAGCCTTTACGCAACCCCACACTCAACAGGACTCTGCGTCTTCACTCTTTCCTAACAACCCTAAACATAACCCTAACCGCAACAAGAAGCTGAACCCGAGTTAGACCCGAAAAAACACGTACGGTGCCACTTTCTGCCATCAAAAAGTGCTCTCAGCGGAAGCCTTTGGGTACACCTGAACTCCCTGGGGGAGCCTTTACGCAACCCCACACTCAACAGGACTCTGCGTCTTCACTCTTTCCTAACAACCCTAAACATAACCCTAACCGCAACAAGAAGCTGAACCCGAGTTAGACCCGAAAAAACACGTACGGTGCCACTTTCTGCCATCCAAAAGTGCTCTCAGCGGAAGCCTTTGGGTACACCTGAACTCCCTGGGGGAGCCTTTACGCAACCCCACACTCAACAGGACTCTGCGTCTTCACTCTTTCCTATCAACCCTAAACATAACCCTAACCGCAACAAGAAGCTGAACCCGAGTTAGACCCGAAAAAACACGTACGGTGCCACTTTCTGCCATCAAAAGTGCTCTCAGCGGAAGCCTTTGGGTACACCTGAACTCCCTGGGGGAGCCTTTACGCAACCCCACACTCAACAGGACTCTGCGTCTTCACTCTTTCCTAACAACCCTAAACATAACCCTAACCGCAACAAGAAGCTGAACCCGAGTTAGACCCGAAAAAACACGTACGGTGCCACTTTCTGCCATCAAAAAGTGCTCTCAGCGGAAGCCTTTGGGTACACCTGAACTCCCTGGGGGAGCCTTTACACAACCCCACACTCAACAGGACTCTGCGTCTTCACTCTTTCCTAACAACCCTAAACATAACCCTAACCGCAACAAGAAGCTGAACCCGAGTTAGACCCGAAAAAACACGTACGGTGCCACTTTCTGCCATCCAAAAGTGCTCTCAGCGGAAGCCTTTGGGTACACCTGAACTCCCTGGGGGAGCCTTTACGCAACCCCACACTCAACAGGACTCTGCGTCTTCACTCTTTCCTAACAACCCTAAACATAACCCTAACCGCAACAAGAAGCTGAACCCGAGTTAGACCCGAAAAAACACGTACGGTGCCACTTTCTGCCATCAAAAAGTGCTCTCAGCGGAAGCCTTTGGGTACACCTGAACTCCCTGGGGGAGCCTTTACGCAACCCCACACTCAACAGGACTCTGCGTCTTCACTCTTTCCTAACAACCCTAAACATAACCCTAACCGCAACAAGAAGCTGAACCCGAGTTAGACCCGAAAAAACACGTACGGTGCCACTTTCTGCCATCCAAAAGTGCTCTCAGCGGAAGCCTTTGGGTACACCTGAACTCCCTGGGGGAGCCTTTACGCAACCCCACACTCAACAGGACTCTGCGTCTTCACTCTTTCCTAACAACCCTAAACATAACCCTAACCGCAACAAGAAGCTGAACCCGAGTTAGACCCGAAAAAACACGTACGGTGCCACTTTCTGCCATCAAAAAGTGCTCTCAGCGGAAGCCTTTGGGTACACCTGAACTCCCTGGGGGAGCCTTTACGCAACCCCACACTCAACAGGACTCTGCGTCTTCACTCTTTCCTAACAACCCTAAACATAACCCTAACCGCAACAAGAAGCTGAACCCGAGTTAGACCCGAAAAAACACGTACGGTGCCACTTTCTGCCATCAAAAAGTGCTCTCAGCGGAAGCCTTTGGGTACACCTGAACTCCCTGGGGGAGCCTTTACGCAACCCCACACTCAACAGGACTCTGCGTCTTCACTCTTTCCTAACAACCCTAAACATAACCCTAACCGCAACAAGAAGCTGAACCCGAGTTAGACCCGAAAAAACACGTACGGTGCCACTTTCTGCCATCAAAAAGTGCTCTCAGCGGAAGCCTTTGGGTACACCTGAACTCCCTGGGGGAGCCTTTACGCAACCCCACACTCAACAGGACTCTGCGTCTTCACTCTTTCCTAACAACCCTAAACATAACCCTAACCGGAACAAGAATTGAACCCGAGTTAGACCCGAAAAAACACGTACGGTGTCACTTTCTGCCATCAAAAAGTGCTCTCAGCGGAAGCCTTTGGGTACACCTGAACTCCCTGGGGGAGCCTTTACGCAACCCCACACTCAACAGGACTCTGCGTCTTCACTCTTTCCTAACAATCCTAAACATAAGCCTAACCGGAACAAGAAGCTGAACCCAAGTTAGACCCGAAAAAACCACGTACGGTGCCACTTTCTGCCATCAAAAAGTGCTCTCAGCGGAAGCCTTTGGGTACACCTGAACTCCCTGGGGGAGCCTTTACGCAACCCCACACTCAACAGGACTCTGCGTCTTCACTCTTTCCTAACAACCCTAAACATAACCCTAACCGCAACAAGAAGCTGAACCCGAGTTAGACCCGAAAAAACACGTACGGTGCCACTTTCTGCCATCAAAAAGTGCTCTCAGCGGAAGCCTTTGGGTACACCTGAACTCCCTGGGGGAGCCTTTACGCAACCCCACACTCAACAGGACTCTGCGTCTTCACTCTTTCCTAACAACCCTAAACATAACCCTAACCGGAACAAGAAGCTGAATTCGAGTTAGACCCGAAAAAACACGTAC
Source organism: Anser anser (assembly GCF_964211835.1). Classification (NCBI taxonomy): domain Eukaryota; kingdom Metazoa; phylum Chordata; class Aves; order Anseriformes; family Anatidae; genus Anser; species Anser anser. The sequence goes on from NW_028154163.1 coordinate 7,581, forward strand.
GGTGCCACTTTCTGCCATCCAAAAGTGCTCTCAGCGGAAGCCTTTGGGTACACCTGAACTCCCTGGGGGAGCCTTTACGCAACCCCACACTCAACAGGACTCTGCGTCTTCACTCTTTCCTAACAACCCTAAACATAACCCTAACCGCAACAAGAAGCTCAACCCGAGTTAGACCCGAAAAAACACGTACGGTGCCACTTTCTGCCATCAAAAAGTGCTCTCAGCGGAAGCCTTTGGGTACACCTGAACTCCCTGGGGGAGCCTTTACGCAACCCCACACTCAACAGGACTCTGCGTCTTCACTCTTTCCTAACAACCCTAAACATAACCCTAACCGCAACAAGAAGCTGAACCCGAGTTAGACCCGAAAAAACACGTACGGTGCCACTTTCTGCCATCCAAAAGTGCTCTCAGCGGAAGCCTTTGGGTACACCTGAACTCCCTGGGGGAGCCTTTACGCAACCCCACACTCAACAGGACTCTGCGTCTTCACTCTTTCCTAACAACCCTAAACATAAGCCTAACCGCAACAAGAAGCTCAACCCGAGTTAGACCCGAAAAAACACGTACGGTGCCACTTTCTGCCATCCAAAAGTGCTCTCAGCGGAAGCCTTTGGGTACACCTGAACTCCCTGGGGGAGCCTTTACGCAACCCCACACTCAACAGGACTCTGCGTCTTCACTCTTTCCTAACAACCCTAAACATAACCCTAACCGGAACAAGAATTGAACCCGAGTTAGACCCGAAAAAACACGTACGGTGTCACTTTCTGCCATCAAAAAGTGCTCTCAGCGGAAGCCTTTGGGTACACCTGAACTCCCTGGGGGAGCCTTTACGCAACCCCACACTCAACAGGACTCTGCGTCTTCACTCTTTCCTAACAATCCTAAACATAAGCCTAACCGGAACAAGAAGCTGAACCCAAGTTAGACCCGAAAAAACCACGTACGGTGCCACTTTCTGCCATCCAAAAGTGCTCTCAGCGGAAGCCTTTGGGTACACCTGAACTCCCTGGGGGAGCCTTTACGCAACCCCACACTCAACAGGACTCTGCGTCTTCACTCTTTCCTAACAACCCTAAACATAACCCTAACCGCAACAAGAAGCTGAACCCGAGTTAGACCCGAAAAAACACGTACGGTGTCACTTTCTGCCATCAAAAAGTGCTCTCAGCGGAAGCCTTTGGGTACACCTGAACTCCCTGGGGGAGCCTTTACGCAACCCCACACTCAACAGGACTCTGCGTCTTCACTCTTTCCTAACAATCCTAAACATAAGCCTAACCGGAACAAGAAGCTGAACCCAAGTTAGACCCGAAAAAACCACGTACGGTGCCACTTTCTGCCATCCAAAAGTGCTCTCAGCGGAAGCCTTTGGGTACACCTGAACTCCCTGGGGGAGCCTTTACGCAACCCCACACTCAACAGGACTCTGCGTCTTCACTCTTTCCTAACAACCCTAAACATAACCCTAACCGCAACAAGAAGCTGAACCCGAGTTAGACCCGAAAAAACACGTACGGTGCCACTTTCTGCCATCAAAAAGTGCTCTCAGCGGAAGCCTTTGGGTACACCTGAACTCCCTGGGGGAGCCTTTACGCAACCCCACACTCAACAGGACTCTGCGTCTTCACTCTTTCCTAACAACCCTAAACATAACCCTAACCGGAACAAGAAGCTGAACCCGAGTTAGACCCGAAAAAACACGTACGGTGCCACTTTCTGCCATCCAAAAGTGCTCTCAGCGGAAGCCTTTGGGTACACCTGAACTCCCTGGGGGAGCCTTTACGCAACCCCACACTCAACAGGACTCTGCGTCTTCACTCTTTCCTAACAACCCTAAACATAACCCTAACCGCAACAAGAAGCTCAACCCGAGTTAGACCCGAAAAAACACGTACGGTGCCACTTTCTGCCATCAAAAAGTGCTCTCAGCGGAAGCCTTTGGGTACACCTGAACTCCCTGGGGGAGCCTTTACGCAACCCCACACTCAACAGGACTCTGCGTCTTCACTCTTTCCTAACAACCCTAAACATAAGCCTAACCGCAACAAGAAGCTCAACCCGAGTTAGACCCGAAAAAACACGTACGGTGCCACTTTCTGCCATCCAAAAGTGCTCTCAGCGGAAGCCTTTGGGTACACCTGAACTCCCTGGGGGAGCCTTTACGCAACCCCACACTCAACAGGACTCTGCGTCTTCACTCTTTCCTAACAACCCTAAACATAACCCTAACCGCAACAAGAAGCTCAACCCGAGTTAGACCCGAAAAAACACGTACGGTGCCACTTTCTGCCATCCAAAAGTGCTCTCAGCGGAAGCCTTTGGGTACACCTGAACTCCCTGGGGGAGCCTTTACGCAACCCCACACTCAACAGGACTCTGCGTCTTCACTCTTTCCTAACAACCCTAAACATAACCCTAACCGCAACAAGAAGCTGAACCCGAGTTAGACCCGAAAAAACACGTACGGTGCCACTTTCTGCCATCCAAAAGTGCTCTCAGCGGAAGCCTTTGGGTACACCTGAACTCCCTGGGGGAGCCTTTACGCAACCCCACACTCAACAGGACTCTGCGTCTTCACTCTTTCCTAACAACCCTAAACATAACCCTAACCGGAACAAGAAGCTGAACCCGAGTTAGACCCGAAAAAACACGTACGGTGCCACTTTCTGCCATCCAAAAGTGCTCTCAGCGGAAGCCTTTGGGTACACCTGAACTCCCTGGGGGAGCCTTTACGCAACCCCACACTCAACAGGACTCTGCGTCTTCACTCTTTCCTAACAACCCTAAACATAACCCTAACCGCAACAAGAAGCTCAACCCGAGTTAGACCCGAAAAAACACGTACGGTGCCACTTTCTGCCATCAAAAAGTGCTCTCAGCGGAAGCCTTTGGGTACACCTGAACTCCCTGGGGGAGCCTTTACGCAACCCCACACTCAACAGGACTCTGCGTCTTCACTCTTTCCTAACAACCCTAAACATAAGCCTAACCGCAACAAGAAGCTCAACCCGAGTTAGACCCGAAAAAACACGTACGGTGCCACTTTCTGCCATCCAAAAGTGCTCTCAGCGGAAGCCTTTGGGTACACCTGAACTCCCTGGGGGAGCCTTTACGCAACCCCACACTCAACAGGACTCTGCGTCTTCACTCTTTCCTAACAACCCTAAACATAACCCTAACCGCAACAAGAAGCTCAACCCGAGTTAGACCCGAAAAAACACGTACGGTGCCACTTTCTGCCATCCAAAAGTGCTCTCAGCGGAAGCCTTTGGGTACACCTGAACTCCCTGGGGGAGCCTTTACGCAACCCCACACTCAACAGGACTCTGCGTCTTCACTCTTTCCTAACAACCCTAAACATAACCCTAACCGCAACAAGAAGCTGAACCCGAGTTAGACCCGAAAAAACACGTACGGTGCCACTTTCTGCCATCCAAAAGTGCTCTCAGCGGAAGCCTTTGGGTACACCTGAACTCCCTGGGGGAGCCTTTACGCAACCCCACACTCAACAGGACTCTGCGTCTTCACTCTTTCCTAACAACCCTAAACATAACCCTAACCGCAACAAGAAGCTGAACCCGAGTTAGACCCGAAAAAACACATACGGTGCCACTTTCTGCCATCAAAAAGTGCTCTCAGCGGAAGCCTTTGGGTACACCTGAACTCCCTGGGGGAGCCTTTACGCAACCCCACACTCAACAGGACTCTGCGTCTTCACTCTTTCCTAACAACCCTAAACATAACCCTAACCGCAACAAGAAGCTGAACCCGAGTTAGACCCGAAAAAACACGTACGGTGCCACTTTCTGCCATCAAAAAGTGCTCTCAGCGGAAGCCTTTGGGTACACCTGAACTCCCTGGGGGAGCCTTTACGCAACCCCACACTCAACAGGACTCTGCGTCTTCACTCTTTCCTAACAACCCTAAACATAACCCTAACCGCAACAAGAAGCTGAACCCGAGTTAGACCCGAAAAAACACGTACGGTGCCACTTTCTGCCATCAAAAAGTGCTCTCAGCGGAAGCCTTTGGGTACACCTGAACTCCCTGGGGGAGCCTTTACGCAACCCCACACTCAACAGGACTCTGCGTCTTCACTCTTTCCTAACAACCCTAAACATAACCCTAACCGCAACAAGAAGCTGAACCCGAGTTAGACCCGAAAAAACACGTACGGTGCCACTTTCTGCCATCAAAAAGTGCTCTCAGCGGAAGCCTTTGGGTACACCTGACCTCCCTGGGGGAGCCTTTACGCAACCCCACACTCAACAGGACTCTGCGTCTTCACTCTTTCCTAACAACCCTAAACATAACCCTAACCGCAACAAGAAGCTCAACCCGAGTTAGACCCGAAAAAACACGTACGGTGCCACTTTCTGCCATCCAAAAGTGCTCTCAGCGGAAGCCTTTGGGTACACCTGAACTCCCTGGGGGAGCCTTTACGCAACCCCACACTCAACAGGACTCTGCGTCTTCACTCTTTCCTAACAACCCTAAACATAACCCTAACCGCAACAAGAAGCTGAACCCGAGTTAGACCCGAAAAAACACGTACGGTGCCACTTTCTGCCATCCAAAAGTGCTCTCAGCGGAAGCCTTTGGGTACACCTGAACTCCCTGGGGGAGCCTTTACGCAACCCCACACTCAACAGGACTCTGCGTCTTCACTCTTTCCTAACAACCCTAAACATAAGCCTAACCGCAACAAGAAGCTCAACCCGAGTTAGACCCGAAAAAACACGTACGGTGCCACTTTCTGCCATCCAAAAGTGCTCTCAGCGGAAGCCTTTGGGTACACCTGAACTCCCTGGGGGAGCCTTTACGCAACCCCACACTCAACAGGACTCTGCGTCTTCACTCTTTCCTAACAACCCTAAACATAACCCTAACCGCAACAAGAAGCTCAACCCGAGTTAGACCCGAAAAAACACGTACGGTGCCACTTTCTGCCATCCAAAAGTGCTCTCAGCGGAAGCCTTTGGGTACACCTGAACTCCCTGGGGGAGCCTTTACGCAACCCCACACTCAACAGGACTCTGCGTCTTCACTCTTTCCTAACAACCCTAAACATAACCCTAACCGCAACAAGAAGCTGAACCCGAGTTAGACCCGAAAAAACACGTACGGTGCCACTTTCTGCCATCCAAAAGTGCTCTCAGCGGAAGCCTTTGGGTACACCTGAACTCCCTGGGGGAGCCTTTACGCAACCCCACACTCAACAGGACTCTGCGTCTTCACTCTTTCCTAACAACCCTAAACATAACCCTAACCGCAACAAGAAGCTGAACCCGAGTTAGACCCGAAAAAACACGTACGGTGCCACTTTCTGCCATCCAAAAGTGCTCTCAGCGGAAGCCTTTGGGTACACCTGAACTCCCTGGGGGAGCCTTTACGCAACCCCACACTCAACAGGACTCTGCGTCTTCACTCTTTCCTAACAACCCTAAACATAACCCTAACCGCAACAAGAAGCTGAACCCGAGTTAGACCCGAAAAAACACGTACGGTGCCACTTTCTGCCATCAAAAAGTGCTCTCAGCGGAAGCCTTTGGGTACACCTGAACTCCCTGGGGGAGCCTTTACGCAACCCCACACTCAACAGGACTCTGCGTCTTCACTCTTTCCTAACAACCCTAAACATAACCCTAACCGCAACAAGAAGCTGAACCCGAGTTAGACCCGAAAAAACACGTACGGTGCCACTTTCTGCCATCAAAAAGTGCTCTCAGCGGAAGCCTTTGGGTACACCTGAACTCCCTGGGGGAGCCTTTACGCAACCCCACACTCAACAGGACTCTGCGTCTTCACTCTTTCCTAACAACCCTAAACATAAGCCTAACCGCAACAAGAAGCTGAACCCGAGTTAGACCCGAAAAAACACGTACGGTGCCACTTTCTGCCATCAAAAAGTGCTCTCAGCGGAAGCCTTTGGGTACACCTGAACTCCCTGGGGGAGCCTTTACGCAACCCCACACTCAACAGGACTCTGCGTCTTCACTCTTTCCTAACAACCCTAAACATAACCCTAACCGCAACAAGAAGCTGAACCCGAGTTAGACCCGAAAAAACACGTACGGTGCCACTTTCTGCCATCAAAAAGTGCTCTCAGCGGAAGCCTTTGGGTACACCTGAACTCCCTGGGGGAGCCTTTACGCAACCCCACACTCAACAGGACTCTGCGTCTTCACTCTTTCCTAACAACCCTAAACATAACCCTAACCGCAACAAGAAGCTGAACCCGAGTTAGACCCGAAAAAACACGTACGGTGCCACTTTCTGCCATCAAAAAGTGCTCTCAGCGGAAGCCTTTGGGTACACCTGAACTCCCTGGGGGAGCCTTTACACAACCCCACACTCAACAGGACTCTGCGTCTTCACTCTTTCCTAACAACCCTAAACATAACCCTAACCGCAACAAGAAGCTGAACCCGAGTTAGACCCGAAAAAACACGTACGGTGCCACTTTCTGCCATCAAAAAGTGCTCTCAGCGGAAGCCTTTGGGTACACCTGAACTCCCTGGGGGAGCCTTTACGCAACCCCACACTCAACAGGACTCTGCCTCTTCACTCTTTCCTAACAACCCTAAACATAACCCTAACCGCAACAAGAAGCTGAACCCGAGTTAGACCCGAAAAAACACGTACGGTGCCACTTTCTGCCATCCAAAAGTGCTCTCAGCGGAAGCCTTTGGGTACACCTGACCTCCCTGGGGGAGCCTTTACGCAACCCCACACTCAACAGGACTCTGCGTCTTCACTCTTTCCTAACAACCCTAAACATAACCCTAACCGCAACAAGAAGCTGAACCCGAGTTAGACCCGAAAAAACACGTACGGTGCCACTTTCTGCCATCAAAAAGTGCTCTCAGCGGAAGCCTTTGGGTACACCTGAACTCCCTGGGGGAGCCTTTACGCAACCCCACACTCAACAGGACTCTGCGTCTTCACTCTTTCCTAACAACCCTAAACATAACCCTAACCGGAACAAGAAGCTCAACCCGAGTTAGACCCGAAAAAACACGTACGGTGCCACTTTCTGCCATCAAAAAGTGCTCTCAGCGGAAGCCTTTGGGTACACCTGAACTCCCTGGGGGAGCCTTTACGCAACCCCACACTCAACAGGACTCTGCGTCTTCACTCTTTCCTAACAACCCTAAACATAACCCTAACCGCAACAAGAAGCTGAACCCGAGTTAGACCCGAAAAAACACGTACGGTGCCACTTTCTGCCATCAAAAAGTGCTCTCAGCGGAAGCCTTTGGGTACACCTGAACTCCCTGGGGGAGCCTTTACGCAACCCCACACTCAACAGGACTCTGCGTCTTCACTCTTTCCTAACAACCCTAAACATAACCCTAACCGCAACAAGAAGCTGAACCCGAGTTAGACCCGAAAAAACACGTACGGTGCCACTTTCTGCCATCAAAAAGTGCTCTCAGCAGAAGCCTTTGGGTACACCTGAACTCCCTGGGGGAGCCTTTACGCAACCCCACACTCAACAGGACTCTGCGTCTTCACTCTTTCCTAACAACCCTAAACATAACCCTAACCGCAACAAGAAGCTGAACCCGAGTTAGACCCGAAAAAACACGTACGGTGCCACTTTCTGCCATCCAAAAGTGCTCTCAGCGGAAGCCTTTGGGTACACCTGAATTCCCTGGGGGAGCCTTTACGCAACCCCACACTCAACAGGACTCTGCGTCTTCACTCTTTCCTAACAACCCTAAACATAACCCTAACCGGAAAAAGAAGCTCAACCCGAGTTAGACCCGAAAAAACACGTACGGTGCCACTTTCTGCCATCAAAAAGTGCTCTCAGCGGAAGCCTTTGGGTACACCTGAACTCCCTGGAGGAGCCTTTACGCAACCCCACACTCAACAGGACTCTGCGTCTTCACTCTTTCCTAACAACCCTAAACATAACCCTAACCGCAACAAGAAGCTGAACCCGAGTTAGACCCGAAAAAACACGTACGGTGCCACTTTCTGCCATCAAAAAGTGCTCTCAGCGGAAGCCTTTGGGTACACCTGAACTCCCTGGGGGAGCCTTTACGCAACCCCACACTCAACAGGACTCTGCGTCTTCACTCTTTCCTAACAACCCTAAACACAACCCTAACCGCAACAAGAAGCTGAACCCGAGTTAGACCCGAAAAAACACGTACGGTGCCACTTTCTGCCATCAAAAAGTGCTCTCAGCGGAAGCCTTTGGGTACACCTGAACTCCCTGGGGGAGCCTTTACGCAACCCCACACTCAACAGGACTCTGCGTCTTCACTCTTTCCTAACAACCCTAAACATAACCCTAACCGCAACAAGAAGCTGAACCCGAGTTAGACCCGAAAAAACACGTACGGTGCCACTTTCTGCCATCAAAAAGTGCTCTCAGCGGAAGCCTTTGGGTACACCTGAACTCCCTGGGGGAGCCTTTACGCAACCCCACACTCAACAGGACTCTGCGTCTTCACTCTTTCCTAACAACCCTAAACATAACCCTAACCGCAACAAGAAGCTGAACCCGAGTTAGACCCGAAAAAACACGTACGGTGCCACTTTCTGCCATCAAAAAGTGCTCTCAGCGGAAGCCTTTGGGTACACCTGAACTCCCTGGGGGAGCCTTTACGCAACCCCACACTCAACAGGACTCTGTGTCTTCACTCTTTCCTAACAACCCTAAACATAACCCTAACCGCAACAAGAAGCTGAACCCGAGTTAGACCCGAAAAAACACGTACGGTGCCACTTTCTGCCATCAAAAAGTGCTCTCAGCGGAAGCCTTTGGGTACACCTGAACTCCCTGGGGGAGCCTTTACGCAACCCCACACTCAACAGGACTCTGCGTCTTCACTCTTTCCTCACAACCCTAAACATAACCCTAACCGCAACAAGAAGCTGAACCCGAGTTAGACCCGAAAAAACACGTACGGTGCCACTTTCTGCCATCAAAAAGTGCTCTCAGCGGAAGCCTTTGGGTACACCTGAACTCCCTGGAGGAGCCTTTACGCAACCCCACACTCAACAGGAATCTGCGTCTTCACTCTTTCCTAACAACCCTAAACATAACCCTAACCGCAACAAGAAGCTGAACCCGAGTTAGACCCGAAAAAACACGTACGGTGCCACTTTCTGCCGTCAAAAAGTGCTCTCAGCGGAAGCCTTTGGGTACACCTGAACTCCCTGGGGGAGCCTTTACGCAACCCCACACTCAACAGGACTCTGCGTCTTCACTCTTTCCTAACAACCCTAAACACAACCCTAACCGCAACAAGAAGCTGAACCCGAGTTAGACCCGAAAAAACACGTACGGTGCCACTTTCTGCCATCAAAAAGTGCTCTCAGCGGAAGCCTTTGGGTACACCTGAACTCCCTGGGGGAGCCTTTACGCAACCCCACACTCAACAGGACTCTGCGTCTTCACTCTTTCCTAACAACCCTAAACATAACCCTAAGCGCAACAAGAAGCTGAACCCGAGTTAGACCCGAAAAAACACGTACGGTGCCACTTTCTGCCATCAAAAAGTGCTCTCAGCGGAAGCCTTTGGGTACACCTGAACTCCCTGGGGGAGCCTTTACGCAACCCCACACTCAACAGGACTCTGCGTCTTCACTCTTTCCTAACAACCCTAAACATAACCCTAACCGGAACAAGAAGCTCAACCCGAGTTAGACCCGAAAAAACACGTACGGTGCCACTTTCTGCCATCAAAAAGTGCTCTCAGCGGAAGCCTTTGGGTACACCTGAACTCCCTGGGGGAGCCTTTACGCAACCCCACACTCAACAGGACTCTGCGTCTTCACTCTTTCCTAACAACCCTAAACATAACCCTAACCGCAACAAGAAGCTCAACCCGAGTTAGACCCGAAAAAACATGTACGGTGCCACTTTCTGCCATCAAAAAGTGCTCTCAGCGGAAGCCTTTGGGTACACCTGAACTCCCTGGGGGAGCCTTTACGCAACCCCACACTCAACAGGACTCTGCGTCTTCACTCTTTCCTAACAACCCTAAACATAACCCTAACCGCAACAAGAAGCTGAACCCGAGTTAGACCCGAAAAAACACGTACGGTGCCACTTTCTGCCATCCAAAAGTGCTCTCAGCGGAAGCCTTTGGGTACACCTGAATTCCCTGGGGGAGCCTTTACGCAACCCCACACTCAACAGGACTCTGCGTCTTCACTCTTTCCTAACAACCCTAAACATAACCCTAACCGGAACAAGAAGCTCAACCCGAGTTAGACCCGAAAAAACACGTACGGTGCCACTTTCTGCCATCAAAAAGTGCTCTCAGCGGAAGCCTTTGGGTACACCTGAACTCCCTGGAGGAGCCTTTACGCAACCCCACACTCAACAGGACTCTGCGTCTTCACTCTTTCCTAACAACCCTAAACGTAACCCTAACCGCAACAAGAAGCTGAACCCGAGTTAGACCCGGAAAAACACGTACGGTGCCACTTTCTGCCATCAAAAAGTGCTCTCAGCGGAAGCCTTTGGGTACACCTGAACTCCCTGGGGGAGCCTTTACGCAACCCCACACTCAACAGGACTCTGCGTCTTCACTCTTTCCTAACAACCCTAAACATAACCCTAACCGCAACAAGAAGCTGAACCCGAGTTAGACCCGAAAAAACACGTACGGTGCCACTTTCTGCCATCAAAAAGTGCTCTCAGCGGAAGCCTTTGGGTACACCTGAACTCCCTGGGGGAGCCTTTACGCAACCCCACACTCAACAGGACTCTGCGTCTTCACTCTTTCCTAACAACCCTAAACATAACCCTAACCGGAACAAGAAGCTCAACCCGAGTTAGACCCGAAAAAACACGTACGGTGCCACTTTCTGCCATCAAAAAGTGCTCTCAGCGGAAGCCTTTGGGTACACCTGAACTCCCTGGGGGAGCCTTTACGCAACCCCACACTCAACAGGACTCTGCGTCTTCACTCTTTCCTAACAACCCTAAACATAACCCTAACCGGAAAAAGAAGCTCAACCCGAGTTAGACCCGAAAAAACACGTACGGTGCCACTTTCTGCCATCAAAAAGTGCTCTCAGCGGAAGCCTTTGGGTACACCTGAATTCCCTGGGGGAGCCTTTACGCAACCCCACACTCAACAGGACTCTGCGTCTTCACTCTTTCCTAACAACCCTAAACATAACCCTAACCGCAACAAGAAGCTGAACCCGAGTTAGACCCGAAAAAACACGTACGGTGCCACTTTCTGCCATCAAAAAGCGCTCTCAGCAGAAGCCTTTGGGTACACCTGAACTCCCTGGGGGAGCCTTTACGCAACCCCACACTCAACAGGACTCTGCGTCTTCACTCTTTCCTAACAACCCTAAACATAACCCTAACCGCAACAAGAAGCTCAACCCGAGTTAGACCCGAAAAAACACGTACGGTGCCACTTTCTGCCATCAAAAAGTGCTCTCAGCGGAAGCCTTTGGGTACACCTGAATTCCCTGGGGGAGCCTTTACGCAACCCCACACTCAACAGGACTCTGCGTCTTCACTCTTTCCTAACAACCCTAAACATAACCCTAAGCGCAACAAGAAGCTGAACCCGAGTTAGACCCGAAAAAACACGTACGGTGCCACTTTCTGCCATCAAAAAGCGCTCTCAGTGGAAGCCTTTGGGTACACCTGAACTCCCTGGGGGAGCCTTTACGCAACCCCACACTCAACAGGACTCTGCGTCTTCACTCTTTCCTAACAACCCTAAACATAACCCTAACCGGAACAAGAAGCTGAACCCGAGTTAGACCCGAAAAAACACGTACGGTGCCACTTTCTGCCATCAAAAAGCGCTCTCAGCGGAAGCCTTCGGGTACACCTGAACTCCCTGGGGGAGCCTTTACGCAACCCCACACTCAACAGGACTCTGCGTCTTCACTCTTTCCTAACAACCCTAAACATAACCCTAACCGCAACAAGAAGCTGAACCCGAGTTAGACCCGAAAAAACACGTACGGTGCCACTTTCTGCCATCAAAAAGTGCTCTCAGCGGAAGCCTTTGGGTACACCTGACCTCCCTGGGGGAGCCTTTACGCAACCCCACACTCAACAGGACTCTGCGTCTTCACTCTTTCCTAACAACCCTAAACATAACCCTAACCGGAACAAGAAGCTCAACCCGAGTTAGACCCGAAAAAACACGTACGGTGCCACTTTCTGCCATCAAAAAGTGCTCTCAGCGGAAGCCTTTGGGTACACCTGAACTCCCTGGGGGAGCCTTTACGCAACCCCACACTCAACAGGACTCTGCGTCTTCACTCTTTCCTAACAACCCTAAACATAACCCTAACCGCAACAAGAAGCTCAACCCGAGTTAGACCCGAAAAAACACGTACGGTGCCACTTTCTGCCATCAAAAAGTGCTCTCAGCGGAAGCCTTTGGGTACACCTGAACTCCCTGGGGGAGCCTTTACGCAACCCCACACTCAACAGGACTCTGCGTCTTCACTCTTTCCTAACAACCCTAAACATAACCCTAACCGCAACAAGAAGCTGAACCCGAGTTAGACCCGAAAAAACACGTACGGTGCCACTTTCTGCCATCAAAAAGTGCTCTCAGCGGAAGCCTTTGGGTACACCTGAACTCCCTGGGGGAGCCTTTACGCAACCCCACACTCAACAGGACTCTGCGTCTTCACTCTTTCCTAACAACCCTAAACATAACCCTAACCGCAACAAGAAGCTGAACCCGAGTTAGACCCGAAAAAACACGTACGGTGCCACTTTCTGCCATCAAAAAGCGCTCTCAGCAGAAGCCTTTGGGTACACCTGAACTCCCTGGGGGAGCCTTTACGCAACCCCACCCTCAACAGGACTCTGCGTCTTCACTCTTTCCTAACAACCCTAAACATAACCCTAACCGCAACAAGAAGCTCAACCCGAGTTAGACCCGAAAAAACACGTACGGTGCCACTTTCTGCCATCAAAAAGTGCTCTCAGCGGAAGCCTTTGGGTACACCTGAACTCCCTGGGGGAGCCTTTACGCAACCCCACACTCAACAGGACTCTGCGTCTTCACTCTTTCCTAACAACCCTAAACATAACCCTAACCGCAACAAGAAGCTGAACCCGAGTTAGACCCGAAAAAACACGTACGGTGCCACTTTCTGCCATCAAAAAGTGCTCTCAGCGGAAGCCTTTGGGTACACCTGAACTCCCTGGGGGAGCCTTTACGCAACCCCACACTCAACAGGACTCTGCGTCTTCACTCTTTCCTAACAACCCTAAACGTAACCCTAACCGCAACAAGAAGCTGAACCCGAGTTAGACCCGGAAAAACACGTACGGTGCCACTTTCTGCCATCAAAAAGTGCTCTCAGCGGAAGCCTTTGGGTACACCTGAACTCCCTGGGGGAGCCTTTACGCAACCCCACACTCAACAGGACTCTGCGTCTTCACTCTTTCCTAACAACCCTAAACATAACCCTAACCGCAACAAGAAGCTGAACCCGAGTTAGACCCGAAAAAACACGTACGGTGCCACTTTCTGCCATCAAAAAGTGCTCTCAGCGGAAGCCTTTGGGTACACCTGAACTCCCTGGGGGAGCCTTTACGCAACCCCACACTCAACAGGACTCTGCGTCTTCACTCTTTCCTAACAACCCTAAACATAACCCTAACCGGAACAAGAAGCTCAACCCGAGTTAGACCCGAAAAAACACGTACGGTGCCACTTTCTGCCATCAAAAAGTGCTCTCAGCGGAAGCCTTTGGGTACACCTGAACTCCCTGGGGGAGCCTTTACGCAACCCCACACTCAACAGGACTCTGCGTCTTCACTCTTTCCTAACAACCCTAAACATAACCCTAACCGCAACAAGAAGCTGAACCCGAGTTAGACCCGAAAAAACACGTACGGTGCCACTTTCTGCCATCAAAAAGTGCTCTCAGCGGAAGCCTTTGGGTACACCTGAACTCCCTGGGGGAGCCTTTACGCAACCCCACACTCAACAGGACTCTGCGTCTTCACTCTTTCCTAACAACCCTAAACATAACCCTAACCGCAACAAGAAGCTGAACCCGAGTTAGACCCGAAAAAACACGTACGGTGCCACTTTCTGCCATCAAAAAGTGCTCTCAGCGGAAGCCTTTGGGTACACCTGAATTCCCTGGGGGAGCCTTTACGCAACCCCACACTCAACAGGACTCTGCGTCTTCACTCTTTCCTAACAACCCTAAACATAACCCTAACCGCAACAAGAAGCTGAACCCGAGTTAGACCCGAAAAAACATGTACGGTGCCACTTTCTGCCATCAAAAAGCGCTCTCAGCAGAAGCCTTTGGGTACACCTGAACTCCCTGGGGGAGCCTTTACGCAACCCCACACTCAACAGGACTCTGCGTCTTCACTCTTTCCTAACAACCCTAAACATAACCCTAACCGCAACAAGAAGCTGAACCCGAGTTAGACCCGAAAAAACACGTACGGTGCCACTTTCTGCCATCAAAAAGTGCTCTCAGCGGAAGCCTTTGGGTACACCTGAATTCCCTGGGGGAGCCTTTACGCAACCCCACACTCAACAGGACTCTGCGTCTTCACTCTTTCCTAACAACCCTAAACATAACCCTAAGCGCAACAAGAAGCTGAACCCGAGTTAGACCCGAAAAAACACGTACGGTGCCACTTTCTGCCATCAAAAAGCGCTCTCAGTGGAAGCCTTTGGGTACACCTGAACTCCCTGGGGGAGCCTTTACGCAACCCCACACTCAACAGGACTCTGCGTCTTCACTCTTTCCTAACAACCCTAAACATAACCCTAACCGGAACAAGAAGCTGAACCCGAGTTAGACCCGAAAAAACACGTACGGTGCCACTTTCTGCCATCAAAAAGCGCTCTCAGCGGAAGCCTTTGGGTACACCTGAACTCCCTGGGGGAGCCTTTACGCAACCCCACACTCAACAGGACTCTGCGCCTTCACTCTTTCCTAACAACCCTAAACATAACCCTAACCGCAACAAGAAGCTGAACCCGAGTTAGACCCGAAAAAACACGTACGGTGCCACTTTCTGCCATCAAAAAGTGCTCTCAGCGGAAGCCTTTGGGTACACCTGAACTCCCTGGGGGAGCCTTTACGCAACCCCACACTCAACAGGACTCTGCGTCTTCACTCTTTCCTAACAACCCTAAACATAACCCTAACCGCAACAAGAAGCTGAACCCGAGTTAGACCCGAAAAAACACGTACGGTGCCACTTTCTGCCATCCAAAAGTGCTCTCAGCGGAAGCCTTTGGGTACACCTGAACTCCCTGGGGGAGCCTTTACGCAACCCCACACTCAACAGGACTCTGCGTCTTCACTCTTTCTTAACAACCCTAAACATAACCCTAACCGCAACAAGAAGCTGAACCCGAGTTAGACCCGAAAAAACACGTACGGTGCCACTTTCTGCCATCAAAAAGTGCTCTCAGCGGAAGCCTTTGGGTACACCTGAACTCCCTGGGGGAGCCTTTACGCAACCCCACACTCAACAGGACTCTGCGTCTTCACTCTTTCCTAACAACCCTAAACATAACCCTAACCGCAACAAGAAGCTGAACCCGAGTTAGACCCGAAAAAACACGTACGGTGCCACTTTCTGCCATCAAAAAGTGCTCTCAGCGGAAGCCTTTGGGTACACCTGAACTCCCTGGGGGAGCCTTTACGCAACCCCACACTCAACAGGACTCTGCGTCTTCACTCTTTCCTAACAACCCTAAACATAACCCTAACCGCAACAAGAAGCTCAACCCGAGTTAGACCCGAAAAAACACGTACGGTGCCACTTTCTGCCATCAAAAAGTGCTCTCAGCGGAAGCCTTTGGGTACACCTGAACTCCCTGGGGGAGCCTTTACGCAACCCCACACTCAACAGGACTCTGCGTCTTCACTCTTTCCTAACAACCCTAAACATAACCCTAACCGCAACAAGAAGCTGAACCCGAGTTAGACCCGAAAAAACACGTACGGTGCCACTTTCTGCCATCAAAAAGTGCTCTCAGCGGAAGCCTTTGGGTACACCTGAACTCCCTGGGGGAGCCTTTACGCAACCCCACACTCAACAGGACTCTGCGTCTTCACTCTTTCCTAACAACCCTAAACATAACCCTAACCGCAACAAGAAGCTGAACCCGAGTTAGACCCGAAAAAAAACGTACGGTGCCACTTTCTGCCATCAAAAAGTGCTCTCAGCGGAAGCCTTTGGGTACACCTGAACTCCCTGGGGGAGCCTTTACGCAACCCCACACTCAACAGGACTCTGCGTCTTCACTCTTTCCTATCAACCCTAAACATAACCCTAACCGCAACAAGAAGCTGAACCCGAGTTAGACCCGAAAAAACACGTACGGTGCCACTTTCTGCCATCCAAAAGTGCTCTCAGCGGAAGCCTTTGGGTACACCTGAACTCCCTGGGGGAGCCTTTACGCAACCCCACACTCAACAGGACTCTGCGTCTTCACTCTTTCCTAACAACCCTAAACATAACCCTAACCGCAACAAGAAGCTGAACCCGAGTTAGACCCGAAAAAACACGTACGGTGCCACTTTCTGCCATCAAAAAGCGCTCTCAGCAGAAGCCTTTGGGTACACCTGAACTCCCTGGGGGAGCCTTTACGCAACCCCACACTCAACAGGACTCTGCGTCTTCACTCTTTCCTAACAACCCTAAACATAACCCTAACCGCAACAAGAAGCTGAACCCGAGTTAGACCCGAAAAAACACGTACGGTGCCACTTTCTGCCATCAAAAAGCGCTCTCAGCGGAAGCCTTTGGGTACACCTGAACTCCCTGGGGGAGCCTTTACGCAACCCCACACTCAACAGGACTCTGCGTCTTCACTCTTTCCTAACAACCCTAAACATAACCCTAACCGCAACAAGAAGCTCAACCCGAGTTAGACCCGAAAAAACACGTACGGTGCCACTTTCTGCCATCAAAAAGTGCTCTCAGCGGAAGCCTTTGGGTACACCTGACCTCCCTGGGGGAGCCTTTACGCAACCCCACACTCAACAGGACTCTGCGTCTTCACTCTTTCCTAACAACCCTAAACATAACCCTAACCGGAACAAGAAGCTCAACCCGAGTTAGACCCGAAAAAACACGTACGGTGCCACTTTCTGCCATCAAAAAGTGCTCTCAGCGGAAGCCTTTGGGTACACCTGAACTCCCTGGGGGAGCCTTTACGCAACCCCACACTCAACAGGACTCTGCGTCTTCACTCTTTCCTAACAACCCTAAACATAACCCTAACCGCAACAAGAAGCTCAACCCGAGTTAGACCCGAAAAAACACGTACGGTGCCACTTTCTGCCATCAAAAAGTGCTCTCAGCGGAAGCCTTTGGGTACACCTGAACTCCCTGGGGGAGCCTTTACGCAACCCCACACTCAACAGGACTCTGCGTCTTCACTCTTTCCTAACAACCCTAAACATAACCCTAACCGCAACAAGAAGCTGAACCCGAGTTAGACCCGAAAAAACACGTACGGTGCCACTTTCTGCCATCAAAAAGTGCTCTCAGCGGAAGCCTTTGGGTACACCTGAACTCCCTGGGGGAGCCTTTACGCAACCCCACACTCAACAGGACTCTGCGTCTTCACTCTTTCCTAACAACCCTAAACATAACCCTAACCGCAACAAGAAGCTGAACCCGAGTTAGACCCGAAAAAACACGTACGGTGCCACTTTCTGCCATCAAAAAGCGCTCTCAGCAGAAGCCTTTGGGTACACCTGAACTCCCTGGGGGAGCCTTTACGCAACCCCACCCTCAACAGGACTCTGCGTCTTCACTCTTTCCTAACAACCCTAAACATAACCCTAACCGCAACAAGAAGCTGAACCCGAGTTAGACCCGAAAAAACACGTACGGTGCCACTTTCTGCCATCAAAAAGTGCTCTCAGCGGAAGCCTTTGGGTACACCTGAACTCCCTGGGGGAGCCTTTACGCAACCCCACACTCAACAGGACTCTGCGTCTTCACTCTTTCCTAACAACCCTAAACATAACCCTAACCGCAACAAGAAGCTGAACCCGAGTTAGACCCGAAAAAACACGTACGGTGCCACTTTCTGCCATCAAAAAGTGCTCTCAGCGGAAGCCTTTGGGTACACCTGAACTCCCTGGGGGAGCCTTTACGCAACCCCACACTCAACAGGACTCTGCGTCTTCACTCTTTCCTAACAACCCTAAACATAACCCTAACCGCAACAAGAAGCTGAACCCGAGTTAGACCCGAAAAAACACGTACGGTGCCACTTTCTGCCATCCAAAAGTGCTCTCAGCGGAAGCCTTTGGGTACACCTGAACTCCCTGGGGGAGCCTTTACGCAACCCCACACTCAACAGGACTCTGCGTCTTCACTCTTTCTTAACAACCCTAAACATAACCCTAACCGCAACAAGAAGCTGAACCCGAGTTAGACCCGAAAAAACACGTACGGTGCCACTTTCTGCCATCAAAAAGTGCTCTCAGCGGAAGCCTTTGGGTACACCTGAACTCCCTGGGGGAGCCTTTACGCAACCCCACACTCAACAGGACTCTGCGTCTTCACTCTTTCCTAACAACCCTAAACATAACCCTAACCGCAACAAGAAGCTCAACCCGAGTTAGACCCGAAAAAACACGTACGGTGCCACTTTCTGCCATCAAAAAGTGCTCTCAGCGGAAGCCTTTGGGTACACCTGAACTCCCTGGGGGAGCCTTTACGCAACCCCACACTCAACAGGACTCTGCGTCTTCACTCTTTCCTAACAACCCTAAACATAACCCTAACCGCAACAAGAAGCTGAACCCGAGTTAGACCCGAAAAAACACGTACGGTGCCACTTTCTGCCATCAAAAAGTGCTCTCAGCGGAAGCCTTTGGGTACACCTGAACTCCCTGGGGGAGCCTTTACGCAACCCCACACTCAACAGGACTCTGCGTCTTCACTCTTTCCTAACAACCCTAAACATAACCCTAACCGGAACAAGAAGCTCAACCCGAGTTAGACCCGAAAAAACACGTACGGTGCCACTTTCTGCCATCAAAAAGTGCTCTCAGCGGAAGCCTTTGGGTACACCTGAACTCCCTGGGGGAGCCTTTACGCAACCCCACACTCAACAGGACTCTGCGTCTTCACTCTTTCCTAACAACCCTAAACATAACCCTAACCGCAACAAGAAGCTGAACCCGAGTTAGACCCGAAAAAACACGTACGGTGCCACTTTCTGCCATCAAAAAGTGCTCTCAGCGGAAGCCTTTGGGTACACCTGAACTCCCTGGGGGAGCCTTTACGCAACCCCACACTCAACAGGACTCTGCGTCTTCACTCTTTCCTAACAACCCTAAACATAACCCTAACCGCAACAAGAAGCTGAACCCGAGTTAGACCCGAAAAAAAACGTACGGTGCCACTTTCTGCCATCAAAAAGTGCTCTCAGCGGAAGCCTTTGGGTACACCTGAACTCCCTGGGGGAGCCTTTACGCAACCCCACACTCAACAGGACTCTGCGTCTTCACTCTTTCCTATCAACCCTAAACATAACCCTAACCGCAACAAGAAGCTGAACCCGAGTTAGACCCGAAAAAACACGTACGGTGCCACTTTCTGCCATCCAAAAGTGCTCTCAGCGGAAGCCTTTGGGTACACCTGAACTCCCTGGGGGAGCCTTTACGCAACCCCACACTCAACAGGACTCTGCGTCTTCACTCTTTCCTAACAACCCTAAACATAACCCTAACCGCAACAAGAAGCTGAACCCGAGTTAGACCCGAAAAAACACGTACGGTGCCACTTTCTGCCATCAAAAAGTGCTCTCAGCGGAAGCCTTTGGGTACACCTGAACTCCCTGGGGGAGCCTTTACGCAACCCCACACTCAACAGGACTCTGCGTCTTCACTCTTTCCTAACAACCCTAAACATAACCCTAACCGCAACAAGAAGCTGAACCCGAGTTAGACCCGAAAAAACACGTACGGTGCCACTTTCTGCCATCCAAAAGTGCTCTCAGCGGAAGCCTTTGGGTACACCTGAACTCCCTGGGGGAGCCTTTACGCAACCCCACACTCAACAGGACTCTGCGTCTTCACTCTTTCTTAACAACCCTAAACATAACCCTAACCGCAACAAGAAGCTGAACCCGAGTTAGACCCGAAAAAACACGTACGGTGCCACTTTCTGCCATCAAAAAGTGCTCTCAGCGGAAGCCTTTGGGTACACCTGAACTCCCTGGGGGAGCCTTTACGCAACCCCACACTCAACAGGACTCTGCGTCTTCACTCTTTCCTAACAACCCTAAACATAACCCTAACCGCAACAAGAAGCTGAACCCGAGTTAGACCCGAAAAAACACATACGGTGCCACTTTCTGCCATCAAAAAGTGCTCTCAGCGGAAGCCTTTGGGTACACCTGAACTCCCTGGGGGAGCCTTTACGCAACCCCACACTCAACAGGACTCTGCGTCTTCACTCTTTCCTAACAACCCTAAACATAACCCTAACCGCAACAAGAAGCTGAACCCGAGTTAGACCCGAAAAAACACATACGGTGCCACTTTCTGCCATCAAAAAGTGCTCTCAGCGGAAGCCTTTGGGTACACCTGAACTCCCTGGGGGAGCCTTTACGCAACCCCACACTCAACAGGACTCTGCGTCTTCACTCTTTCCTAACAACCCTAAACATAACCCTAACCGCAACAAGAAGCTGAACCCGAGTTAGACCCGAAAAAACACGTACGGTGCCACTTTCTGCCATCAAAAAGTGCTCTCAGCGGAAGCCTTTGGGTACACCTGAACTCCCTGGGGGAGCCTTTACGCAACCCCACACTCAACAGGACTCTGCGTCTTCACTCTTTCCTAACAACCCTAAACATAACCCTAACCGCAACAAGAAGCTGAACCCGAGTTAGACCCGAAAAAACACGTACGGTGCCACTTTCTGCCATCAAAAAGTGCTCTCAGCGGAAGCCTTTGGGTACACCTGAACTCCCTGGGGGAGCCTTTACGCAACCCCACACTCAACAGGACTCTGCGTCTTCACTCTTTCCTAACAACCCTAAACATAACCCTAACCGCAACAAGAAGCTGAACCCGAGTTAGACCCGAAAAAACACATACGGTGCCACTTTCTGCCATCCAAAAGTGCTCTCAGCGGAAGCCTTTGGGTACACCTGAACTCCCTGGGGGAGCCTTTACGCAACCCCACACTCAACAGGACTCTGCGTCTTCACTCTTTCCTAACAACCCTAAACATAACCCTAACCGCAACAAGAAGCTGAACCCGAGTTAGACCCGAAAAAACACGTACGGTGCCACTTTCTGCCATCAAAAAGTGCTCTCAGCGGAAGCCTTTGGGTACACCTGAACTCCCTGGGGGAGCCTTTACGCAACCCCACACTCAACAGGACTCTGCGTCTTCACTCTTTCTTAACAACCCTAAACATAACCCTAACCGCAACAAGAAGCTGAACCCGAGTTAGACCCGAAAAAACACGTACGGTGCCACTTTCTGCCATCAAAAAGTGCTCTCAGCGGAAGCCTTTGGGTACACCTGAACTCCCTGGGGGAGCCTTTACGCAACCCCACACTCAACAGGACTCTGCGTCTTCACTCTTTCCTAACAACCCTAAACATAACCCTAACCGCAACAAGAAGCTGAACCCGAGTTAGACCCGAAAAAACACGTACGGTGCCACTTTCTGCCATCCAAAAGTGCTCTCAGCGGAAGCCTTTGGGTACACCTGAACTCCCTGGGGGAGCCTTTACGCAACCCCACACTCAACAGGACTCTGCGTCTTCACTCTTTCCTAACAACCCTAAACATAACCCTAACCGGAACAAGAAGCTCAACCCGAGTTAGACCCGAAAAAACACGTACGGTGCCACTTTCTGCCATCAAAAAGTGCTCTCAGCGGAAGCCTTTGGGTACACCTGAACTCCCTGGGGGAGCCTTTACGCAACCCCACACTCAACAGGACTCTGCGTCTTCACTCTTTCCTAACAACCCTAAACATAACCCTAACCGCAACAAGAAGCTGAACCCGAGTTAGACCCGAAAAAACACGTACGGTGCCACTTTCTGCCATCAAAAAGTGCTCTCAGCGGAAGCCTTTGGGTACACCTGAACTCCCTGGGGGAGCCTTTACGCAACCCCACACTCAACAGGACTCTGCGTCTTCACTCTTTCCTAACAACCCTAAACATAACCCTAACCGCAACAAGAAGCTCAACCCGAGTTAGACCCGAAAAAACACGTACGGTGCCACTTTCTGCCATCCAAAAGTGCTCTCAGCGGAAGCCTTTGGGTACACCTGAACTCCCTGGGGGAGCCTTTACGCAACCCCACACTCAACAGGACTCTGCGTCTTCACTCTTTCCTATCAACCCTAAACATAACCCTAACCGCAACAAGAAGCTGAACCCGAGTTAGACCCGAAAAAACACGTACGGTGCCACTTTCTGCCATCCAAAAGTGCTCTCAGCGGAAGCCTTTGGGTACACCTGAACTCCCTGGGGGAGCCTTTACGCAACCCCACACTCAACAGGACTCTGCGTCTTCACTCTTTCCTAACAACCCTAAACATAACCCTAACCGCAACAAGAAGCTGAACCCGAGTTAGACCCGAAAAAACACGTACGGTGCCACTTTCTGCCATCAAAAAGTGCTCTCAGCGGAAGCCTTTGGGTACACCTGAACTCCCTGGGGGAGCCTTTACGCAACCCCACACTCAACAGGACTCTGCGTCTTCACTCTTTCCTAACAACCCTAAACATAACCCTAACCGCAACAAGAAGCTGAACCCGAGTTACACCCGAAAAAACACGTACGGTGCCACTTTCTGCCATCAAAAAGTGCTCTCAGCGGAAGCCTTTGGGTACACCTGAACTCCCTGGGGGAGCCTTTACGCAACCCCACTGTCCTGGTTCCAGTTAGGACAGAGTTAAGTAGCTCATAGTAGCTGGTAGGGTGCTATGTTTTGGATTAGGATGAGAAGAGCGCTGATAACATGCTGATGTTTTAATTGTTGCAGAGCAGTGTTTACACCAGGCCAAGGACTTTTCGGCTTCTTGCTCTGTCCTGCCAGCGAGCAGGCTGGGGGTGCAGCAGGAGCTGGGAGGGGACAGACCCAGGACAGCTGACCCAAACTGGCCAAAGGGGTATTCCATACCATCTGACGTCATGCTAAACAATATATAGGGGTGGCTGGCCGGGGTGGGGGGGGCCGGCTGCTCGGGGATAGGCTGGGCATCGGTCAGCGGGTGGTGAGCAATTGCATTGTGCATCACTTGTTTTCTTACACATTATTATTGTTAATACTATTACCATTATCACTATTATTATTATTATTGTTATTATTATTTTCCTGTCTTAATAAACTGTCTTTATCTCAACTCACAGGCTTCACTTTCCCGTTTCTCTCCCCCATCCCAGAGAGGGAGGGGGGAGGGTGAGCGAACGGCTGTGTGGTGTTTAGCTGCCAGCCGGGTTAAACCACAACAGCCCTTTTGGCGCCCAACGTGGGGCCCGAAGGGTTGAGATATCGACAAATCTGACCAGAGTGTGTTAAACTAAAATTGGTATAAGTATTGGACCTGCTTAATAGTTGCTAGTCACCATGTTGATCGCCTTAATCTCCAGTCTGCTGTACCTGTATTCCAAATTGAGTTTTATGGTGCGTTACTTTCTGTATGTGCTCCCTGTTGCACTGTTTATCCTTTCCGGGCCCTGGTTTAAGATTGTTATGGTACTGTGCGGTGTAGCAATGGCTTATGAAATGATGAGATATCTGGTCATGACTTTAACCTGGTATTTGTACTCAGCACTGACATCGACTCTATACTTTGGAACCCATATCTCGGAAACTATTAGCAATTACACCTATTGCCTGTTTTCGTTAGGGAGCCCATCTGTGAAGGGGACAGGGGAAGACATGTTTCCCTACCTGTTCACTCTCCCTTTCTCCTTCACCACCACCCTCTTATCCCCCGAGTTAGTTACGGTGGTTCTCCGAGATGTTGAATATCCTTGGGATACTCAGACCAGCCTGCTCTTGTTGTTATGTCTCCTGAATGCGCTTCAGATTTTGTGGAGGGTTAAACAACTACTTAGGAATCTCATCCGGAGATCTATCTTGAGGCGGGATAGTTGCGAGTGGCAGGGAGTGTGGGAGGATATGGGCAGGTTTCTAGAGCAGTGGTCACCTCCAGTGTTTTGGACATTCACCCCTGAACAACTGCAAAATCCTAAAAAGCTGGCAGAATGCTTGAAAAAAAGGTGTCATGACTCTGGCAGTTCCAAAGTGACACAAATCACTGTAGCGTGCTGGGGTCTGGCTTGTGCCTATCGAGCTGCAATTGATGCTACTAGCAACCTAGCTCCAGCTCCTGCAGCCGTTCCAGCTGCAGCTCCTGCAGCCGCTCCAGCTCCAGCTCCTGCAGCCGCTCCAGCTCCAGCTCCTGCAGCCGCTCCAGCTCCTGCAGCCGCTCCAGCTCCTGCAGCCGCTCCAGCTCCAGCTCCTGCAGCCGCTCCAGCTCCAGCTCCTGCAGCCGCTCCAGTTCCAGCTCCTGCAGCCACTCCAGCTCCAGCTCCTGCAGCTGCCCCAGCTCGTGCAGCTGCTCCCACTCCTGTGTCTGGGTCAGAGAAACGAGCTGTAGCAGTGCAAGTTGACCCCGCAGAGGGTATTCCAACCCCTGTGGCAGACCCTGTGTCTGGGTCAGAGAAACGAGCTGTAGCAGTGCAAGTTGCCCCTGTAGACAAGGTGAAAAAATGGTATAGAGGCTCAGGTCGTTCAAAACGCAGACAGTCTTCTGCTAAGTCTGGGCGTAGTGAAGACGAGGCTGGGCCATCAAAGGTGCAGGAGACTGAAGATGAGGATGAGGATGGCGAAAAATCAACAGTAACTACCCGGACTCCATACCAGCCATCAAAGGTGCAGGAGACTGAAGATGAGGATGAGGATGTCGGAAAATCAACAGTAACTACCCGGACTCTACACCGGCCATCAAAGGTGCAGAAGACTGAAGATGAGGATGAGGATGTCGAAAAATCAACAGTAATTACCCGGACTCTATACCAGCGTGAGCTACGAGATGTGCGAAAAGATTTTGGTCGCTGTATAGGCGAGCAGCTTGTCACCTGGCTGCTCCGGTGCTGGGACACGGGAGCCAATTATGTGGAATTGGAGGGCAAGGAAGCCAGGCGGCTGGGATCCCTTGCTAGGGACGCATGCATTGACAAAGCAATTGGAGATGGAGCACAATCTCGCAGCCTCTGGAGGCGTCTCCTGTCAGCTGTGAAGGAAAGGTATCTCTTCAAGGAAGAACTTGTATGTTTACCAAGCAAATGGACCACCATGGAGAAGGGAATTCAGTACCTGAGGGAATTGGCCGTACGGGAAGTAATTTATAAGGACCTAGACGACGCACAAACATCCGCAGATCCAGATGCAGTCCGGTGTACACTACCCATGTGGCGGAAGTTTGTACAGAGTGCCCCATCATCATATGCCGGCTCATTGGCAATACTAGCCTGGAAAACGGAGGAGAATCCCACAGTGAATGAAGTGACTAAAATACTCCGGCAGTACGAAGGAAATCTCTCCTCTTCCCTAAAGGCCTGTGTCTCAGCTGTGGAGAAACTCTCTGAAGAGGTCCACCAACTTAAAGAGAATTTATCTTCCCCTCCACCTGAACGAACCAGTGTCCACCAGCTAAAAGAGAATGCTTTAGAGAAACTTTCTGAAAAGATCCACCAACTTGAAGAAAGATTATCTTCCCCTTCACCTGAACGAACTAGTGTCCACCAGCTAAAAGAGAATGCCTTGGAGAAACTTTCTGAAAAGATCCACCAACTTGAAGAGAGATTATTTTCCTCCCCACCTGTACAAACCAGTGTCTCAGCTATTAGGGGTAAACGTTCATCTATGCAAGGAAGACAATATGGTGGGCACACACACCGCGCCACCCTGTGGTTTTACCTACGTGACCATGGAGAGGACATGAGAAAATGGGATGGAAAATCTACTGCGACCCTAGAGGCACGGGTACGTGAATTGCAAAGGAAAACAATTGGGAAAAAGGAGTTCTCTGAAAGGTTTGCTGCTCCAACTTCCAGCAGGCAGTCCTTTAAACACAGAAATGAAGATTCTGACCAGGACTAGAGGGGCCCTGCCTCCAGCCAGGGGGAGGAAAGGGACAATCGAGTTTATTGGACTGTGTGGATTCGATGGCCTGGCACGTCAGACGCACAGAAGTATAAGGCTTTGGTAGACACCGGTGCACAATGTACTCTAATGCCATCAAGCTATAAAGGGCCAGAGCCCATCTGTATTTATGGTGTGACGGGGGGATCCCAGCAGTTAACTGTATTGGAGGCTGAAGTGAGTCTAACCGGTAATGAGTGGCAGAAGCACCGTATTGTGACTGGCCCAGATGCTCCGTGCATCCTTGGCATAGACTATCTTAGAAGAGGATATTTCAAGGACCCAAAAGGGTTCCGCTGGGCTTTTGGCATAGCTGCTTTGGAGACAGAGGACATTAAACAGTTGTCTACCTTGCCTGGTCTCTCAGAGGACCCTTCTGTTGTGGGGTTGCTGAGGGTTGAAGAACAGCAAGTGCCGATCGCTACCACAACTGTGCACCGGCGGCAATATCGCACCAACCGAGACTCCCTGAGTCCCATCCATAAGCTAATTCGTCAACTGGAGAGCCAAGGAGTGATCAGCAAGACTCATTCACCTTTTAATAGTCCCATATGGCCAGTGCGAAAGTCTAATGGTGAGTGGAGACTAACAGTGGACTATCGTGGCCTGAACGAAGTCACACCACCACTGAGTGCTGCAGTGCCGGACATGCTAGAACTCCAGTATGAACTGGAATCAAAGGCAGCCAAGTGGTATGCCACAATTGATATCGCTAATGCATTTTTCTCCATCCCTCTAGCAGCACAGTGCAGGCCACAATTTGCTTTCACTTGGAGGGGAGTCCAATATACTTGGAATCGGCTGCCCCAGGGGTGGAAACACAGCCCTACCATTTGCCATGGACTGATCCAGTCTGCGCTGGAGCAGGGGGAAGCTCCTGAACACCTGCAGTACATCGATGACATCATTGTGTGGGGTGACACTGCAGAAGAAGTTTTCGAGAAAGGGAAGAAAATAGTCCAAATCCTTCTGAAGGCCGGTTTTGCCATAAAACAGAATAAAGTTAAAGGACCTGCACGAGAGATCCAGTTTTTAGGAATTAAATGGCAAGATGGACGTCGTCAAATCCCAATGGATGTGATCAACAAGATAACAGCTATGTCTCCACCAACTAGCAAAAAAGAAACACAAACTTTCCTAGGTGTCGTGGGGTTTTGGAGAATGCATATTCCAAATTACAGTCTGATTGTAAACCCGCTCTACCAAGTAACCCGTAAGAAGAATGCTTTTGAATGGGGCCCTGAGCAACGACAAGCCTTTGAACAAATTAAGCAGGAAATAGTTCATGCAGTAGCCCTCGGGCCAGTCCGAACAGGACCAGATGTAAAGAATGTGCTCTACACCGCAGCCGGAGAGAATGGTCCCACCTGGAGCCTCTGGCAGAAAGAACCTGGGGAAACTCGAGGTCGACCCCTGGGGTTTTGGAGTCGGGGATACAGAGGATCTGAAGCCCGCTATACTCCAACTGAAAAGGAGATATTGGCAGCATATGAAGGAGTTCGATCTGCTTCGGAAGTGGTCGGTACTGAAGCGCAGCTCCTCCTGGCACCCCGACTGCCGGTACTAGGCTGGATGTTCAAAGGAAGGGTCCCCTCTACACATCATGCAACTGATGCTACATGGAGCAAGTGGGTTGCACTGATTACTCAGCGGGCTCGAATAGGAAACCCCAGTCGCCCAGGAATCTTGGAGGTGATTATGGACTGGCCAGAAGGCAAATACTTTGGGATATCACCAGAGGAGGAGGTGGTTCGTGCTGAAGAAGCCCCCCTGTACAACAAGCTACCGGAAAATGAGAAGAAATATGCCTTGTTCACTGACGGGTCCTGTCGTATTGTGGGAAAGCATCGGAGATGGAAAGCTGCTGTATGGAGTCCTACACGACGAGTTGCAGAAGCTGCTGAGGGAGAAGGTGAATCGAGTCAGTTTGCAGAAGTAAAAGCCATTCAGCTGGCTTTAGATATTGCTGAACGAGAAAAGTGGCCAGTTCTCTATCTCTATACTGATTCATGGATGGTAGCAAATGCCCTGTGGGGGTGGTTACAGCAATGGAAGCAGAACAACTGGCAGCGCAGGGGCAAGCCCATCTGGGCTGCGGCATTGTGGCAAGATATTGCTGCCCGGGTAGAGAACCTGGTTGTAAAGGTACGCCATGTAGATGCTCGTGTGCCCAAGAATCGGGCTACTGAAGAACACCAAAACAACCAGCAGGTGGATCAGGCTGCTAAGATTGAAGTGGCTCAGGTGGACCTGGACTGGCAACATAAAGGTGAATTATTTATAGCCCGATGGGCCCATGACACCTCAGGCCATCAAGGTAGAGATGCAACCTACAGATGGGCTCGTGATCGAGGGGTGGACCTGACCATGGACACTATAGCACAGGTTATTCATGACTGTGAAACATGTGCTGCAATCAAGCAAGCCAAACGGTCAAAACCTCTTTGGTATGGAGGACGATGGCTGAAATATAAATATGGAGAGGCCTGGCAGATTGATTACATCACACTCCCTCAAACCCGCAACGGCAAGCGCCACGTACTTACAATGGTGGAAGCAACCACCGGATGGCTGGAAACATATCCTGTGCCCCATGCCACCGCCCGGAACACTATCCTGGGCCTTGAAAAGCAAGTCTTATGGCGACATGGCACCCCAGAGAGAATTGAGTCAGACAACGGGACTCATTTCCGAAACAACCTTATAGACACTTGGGCCAAAGAACATGGTATTGAGTGGGTGTATCACATCCCCTATCATGCACCAGCCTCTGGAAAAGTTGAACGATACAATGGACTGTTGAAGACTACACTGAAAGCAATGGGTGCTGGGACATTCAAAAATTGGGATACACATTTGGCAAAGGCCACCTGGTTAGTCAATACCAGGGGATCTGCCAACCGAGCTGGACCTGCCCAATCAAACCAGTTACGCACTGTAGAAGGGGATAAAGTTCCTGTAGTGCACGTAAGAAACATGCTGGGTAAAACAGTCTGGGCTACTCCTGCCTCAGGAAAAGGCAAACCCATTCGTGGAATTGCTTTTGCTCAGGGACCTGGATGCACTTGGTGGGTAATGCAAAAGAATGGGGAGGTCCGGTGTGTACCTCAAGGGGATTTGATACTGGGTGAGAATAGCCCATGAGTTGAATTGTAGTATGTTAATTATTATATAATAATGTATGTCATCACTACCATGATTGCTATATATCATAGATGAAAATGGTGATTAATTAGAATGTATTGGACAGAGTGTAACCTGAGCATGACATAAATGGTATGGAATAAGGGGTGGATATCTGTCCTGGTTCCAGTTAGGACAGAGTTAAGTAGCTCATAGTAGCTGGTAGGGTGCTATGTTTTGGATTAGGATGAGAAGAGCGCTGATAACATGCTGATGTTTTAATTGTTGCAGAGCAGTGTTTACACCAGGCCAAGGACTTTTCGGCTTCTTGCTCTGTCCTGCCAGCGAGCAGGCTGGGGGTGCAGCAGGAGCTGGGAGGGGACAGACCCAGGACAGCTGACCCAAACTGGCCAAAGGGGTATTCCATACCATCTGACGTCATGCTAAACAATATATAGGGGTGGCTGGCCGGGGTGGGGGGGGCCGGCTGCTCGGGGATAGGCTGGGCATCGGTCAGCGGGTGGTGAGCAATTGCATTGTGCATCACTTGTTTTCTTACACATTATTATTGTTAATACTATTACCATTATCACTATTATTATTATTATTGTTATTATTATTTTCCTGTCTTAATAAACTGTCTTTATCTCAACTCACAGGCTTCACTTTCCCGTTTCTCTCCCCCATCCCAGAGAGGGAGGGGGGAGGGTGAGCGAACGGCTGTGTGGTGTTTAGCTGCCAGCCGGGTTAAACCACAACACCCACACTCAACAGGACTCTGCGTCTTCACTCTTTCCTAACAACCCTAAACATAACCCTAACCGCAACAAGAAGCTGAACCCGAGTTAGACCCGAAAAAACACGTACGGTGCCACTTTCTGCCATCAAAAAGTGCTCTCAGCGGAAGCCTTTGGGTACACCTGAACTCCCTGGGGGAGCCTTTACGCAACCCCACACTCAACAGGACTCTGCGTCTTCACTCTTTCCTAACAACCCTAAACATAACCCTAACCGCAACAAGAAGCTGAACCCGAGTTAGACCCGAAAAAACACGTACGGTGCCACTTTCTGCCATCAAAAAGTGCTCTCAGCGGAAGCCTTTGGGTACACCTGAACTCCCTGGGGGAGCCTTTACGCAACCCCACACTCAACAGGACTCTGCGTCTTCACTCTTTCCTAACAACCCTAAACATAACCCTAACCGCAACAAGAAGCTGAACCCGAGTTAGACCCGAAAAAACACGTACGGTGTCACTTTCTGCCATCAAAAAGTACTCTCAGCGGAAGCCTTTGGGTACACCTGAACTCCCTGGGGGAGCCTTTACGCAACCCCACACTCAACAGGACTCTGCGTCTTCACTCTTTCCTAACAATCCTAAACATAAGCCTAACCGGAACAAGAAGCTGAACCCAAGTTAGACCCGAAAAAACCACGTACGGTGCCACTTTCTGCCATCAAAAAGTGCTCTCAGCGGAAGCCTTTGGGTACACCTGAACTCCCTGGGGGAGCCTTTACGCAACCCCACACTCAACAGGACTCTGCGTCTTCACTCTTTCCTAACAACCCTAAACATAACCCTAACCGGAACAAGAAGCTGAACCCGAGTTAGACCCGAAAAAACACGTACGGTGCCACTTTCTGCCATCAAAAAGTGCTCTCAGCGGAAGCCTTTGGGTACACCTGAACTCCCTGGGGGAGCCTTTACGCAACCCCACACTCAACAGGACTCTGCGTCTTCACTCTTTCCTAACAACCCTAAACATAACCCTAACCGCAACAAGAAGCTGAACCCGAGTTAGACCCGAAAAAACACGTACGGTGCCACTTTCTGCCATCCAAAAGTGCTCTCAGCGGAAGCCTTTGGGTACACCTGAACTCCCTGGGGGAGCCTTTACGCAACCCCACACTCAACAGGACTCTGCGTCTTCACTCTTTCCTAACAACCCTAAACATAACCCTAACCGCAACAAGAAGCTGAACCCGAGTTAGACCCGAAAAAACACGTACGGTGCCACTTTCTGCCATCAAAAAGTGCTCTCAGCGGAAGCCTTTGGGTACACCTGAACTCCCTGGGGGAGCCTTTACGCAACCCCACACTCAACAGGACTCTGCGTCTTCACTCTTTCCTAACAACCCTAAACATAACCCTAACCGCAACAAGAAGCTGAACCCGAGTTAGACCCGAAAAAACACGTACGGTGCCACTTTCTGCCATCAAAAAGTGCTCTCAGCGGAAGCCTTTGGGTACACCTGAACTCCCTGGGGGAGCCTTTACGCAACCCCACACTCAACAGGACTCTGCGTCTTCACTCTTTCCTAACAACCCTAAACATAACCCTAACCGCAACAAGAAGCTGAACCCGAGTTAGACCCGAAAAAACACGTACGGTGCCACTTTCTGCCATCAAAAAGTGCTCTCAGCGGAAGCCTTTGGGTACACCTGAACTCCCTGGGGGAGCCTTTACGCAACCCCACACTCAACAGGACTCTGCGTCTTCACTCTTTCCTAACAACCCTAAACATAACCCTAACCGCAACAAGAAGCTGAACCCGAGTTAGACCCGAAAAAACACGTACGGTGCCACTTTCTGCCATCAAAAAGTGCTCTCAGCGGAAGCCTTTGGGTACACCTGAACTCCCTGGGGGAGCCTTTACGCAACCCCACACTCAACAGGACTCTGCGTCTTCACTCTTTCCTAACAACCCTAAACATAACCCTAACCGCAACAAGAAGCTGAACCCGAGTTAGACCCGAAAAAACACGTACGGTGCCACTTTCTGCCATCCAAAAGTGCTCTCAGCGGAAGCCTTTGGGTACACCTGAACTCCCTGGGGGAGCCTTTACGCAACCCCACACTCAACAGGACTCTGCGTCTTCACTCTTTCCTAACAACCCTAAACATAACCCTAACCGCAACAAGAAGCTGAACCCGAGTTAGACCCGAAAAAACACGTACGGTGCCACTTTCTGCCATCCAAAAGTGCTCTCAGCGGAAGCCTTTGGGTACACCTGAACTCCCTGGGGGAGCCTTTACGCAACCCCACACTCAACAGGACTCTGCGTCTTCACTCTTTCCTAACAACCCTAAACATAACCCTAACCGCAACAAGAAGCTGAACCCGAGTTAGACCCGAAAAAACACGTACGGTGCCACTTTCTGCCATCAAAAAGTGCTCTCAGCGGAAGCCTTTGGGTACACCTGAACTCCCTGGGGGAGCCTTTACGCAACCCCACACTCAACAGGACTCTGCGTCTTCACTCTTTCCTAACAACCCTAAACATAACCCTAACCGCAACAAGAAGCTGAACCCGAGTTAGACCCGAAAAAACACGTACGGTGCCACTTTCTGCCATCCAAAAGTGCTCTCAGCGGAAGCCTTTGGGTACACCTGAACTCCCTGGGGGAGCCTTTACGCAACCCCACACTCAACAGGACTCTGCCTCTTCACTCTTTCCTAACAACCCTAAACATAACCCTAACCGCAACAAGAAGCTGAACCCGAGTTAGACCCGAAAAAACACGTACGGTGCCACTTTCTGCCATCAAAAAGTGCTCTCAGCGGAAGCCTTTGGGTACACCTGAACTCCCTGGGGGGAGCCTTTACACAACCCCACACTCAACAGGACTCTGCGTCTTCACTCTTTCCTAACAACCCTAAACATAACCCTAACCGCAACAAGAAGCTGAACCCGAGTTAGACCCGAAAAAACACGTACGGTGCCACTTTCTGCCATCAAAAAGTGCTCTCAGCGGAAGCCTTTGGGTACACCTGACCTCCCTGGGGGAGCCTTTACGCAACCCCACACTCAACAGGACTCTGCGTCTTCACTCTTTCCTAACAACCCTAAACATAACCCTAACCGCAACAAGAAGCTGAACCCGAGTTAGACCCGAAAAAACACGTACGGTGCCACTTTCTGCCATCCAAAAGTGCTCTCAGCGGAAGCCTTTGGGTACACCTGACCTCCCTGGGGGAGCCTTTACGCAACCCCACACTCAACAGGACTCTGCGTCTTCACTCTTTCCTAACAACCCTAAACATAACCCTAACCGCAACAAGAAGCTGAACCCGAGTTAGACCCGAAAAAACACGTACGGTGCCACTTTCTGCCATCAAAAAGTGCTCTCAGTGGAAGCCTTTGGG
This sequence comes from Anser anser, assembly GCF_964211835.1. Taxonomy (NCBI): domain Eukaryota; kingdom Metazoa; phylum Chordata; class Aves; order Anseriformes; family Anatidae; genus Anser; species Anser anser. The sequence goes on from NW_028154163.1 coordinate 41,026, forward strand.
TACACCTGAACTCCCTGGGGGAGCCTTTACGCAACCCCACACTCAACAGGACTCTGCGTCTTCACTCTTTCCTAACAACCCTAAACATAACCCTAACCGCAACAAGAAGCTGAACCCGAGTTAGACCCGAAAAAACACGTACGGTGCCACTTTCTGCCATCAAAAAGTGCTCTCAGCGGAAGCCTTTGGGTACACCTGAACTCCCTGGGGGAGCCTTTACGCAACCCCACACTCAACAGGACTCTGCGTCTTCACTCTTTCCTAACAACCCTAAACATAACCCTAACCGCAACAAGAAGCTGAACCCGAGTTAGACCCGAAAAAACACGTACGGTGCCACTTTCTGCCATCAAAAAGTGCTCTCAGCGGAAGCCTTTGGGTACACCTGAACTCCCTGGGGGAGCCTTTACGCAACCCCACACTCAACAGGACTCTGCGTCTTCACTCTTTCCTAACAACCCTAAACATAACCCTAACCGCAACAAGAAGCTGAACCCGAGTTAGACCCGAAAAAACACGTACGGTGTCACTTTCTGCCATCAAAAAGTGCTCTCAGCGGAAGCCTTTGGGTACACCTGAACTCCCTGGGGGAGCCTTTACGCAACCCCACACTCAACAGGACTCTGCGTCTTCACTCTTTCCTAACAATCCTAAACAAAACCTAACCGGAACAAGAAGCTGAACCCAAGTTAGACCCGAAAAAACCACGTACGGTGCCACTTTCTGCCATCAAAAAGTGCTCTCAGCGGAAGCCTTTGGGTACACCTGAACTCCCTGGGGGAGCCTTTACGCAACCCCACACTCAACAGGACTCTGCGTCTTCACTCTTTCCTAACAACCCTAAACATAACCCTAACCGCAACAAGAAGCTGAACCCGAGTTAGACCCGAAAAAACACGTACGGTGCCACTTTCTGCCATCAAAAAGTGCTCTCAGCGGAAGCCTTTGGGTACACCTGAACTCCCTGGGGGAGCCTTTACGCAACCCCACACTCAACAGGACTCTGCGTCTTCACTCTTTCCTAACAACCCTAAACATAACCCTAACCGGAACAAGAAGCTGAACCCGAGTTAGACCCGAAAAAACACGTACGGTGCCACTTTCTGCCATCCAAAAGTGCTCTCAGCGGAAGCCTTTGGGTACACCTGAACTCCCTGGGGGAGCCTTTACGCAACCCCACACTCAACAGGACTCTGCGTCTTCACTCTTTCCTAACAACCCTAAACATAACCCTAACCGCAACAAGAAGCTGAACCCGAGTTAGACCCGAAAAAACACGTACGGTGCCACTTTCTGCCATCAAAAAGTGCTCTCAGCGGAAGCCTTTGGGTACACCTGAACTCCCTGGGGGAGCCTTTACGCAACCCCACACTCAACAGGACTCTGCGTCTTCACTCTTTCCTAACAACCCTAAACATAACCCTAACCGCAACAAGAAGCTGAACCCGAGTTAGACCCGAAAAAACACGTACGGTGCCACTTTCTGCCATCAAAAAGTGCTCTCAGCGGAAGCCTTTGGGTACACCTGAACTCCCTGGGGGAGCCTTTACGCAACCCCACACTCAACAGGACTCTGCGTCTTCACTCTTTCCTAACAACCCTAAACATAACCCTAACCGCAACAAGAAGCTGAACCCGAGTTAGACCCGAAAAAACACGTACGGTGCCACTTTCTGCCATCCAAAAGTGCTCTCAGCGGAAGCCTTTGGGTACACCTGAACTCCCTGGGGGAGCCTTTACGCAACCCCACACTCAACAGGACTCTGCGTCTTCACTCTTTCCTAACAACCCTAAACATAACCCTAACCGCAACAAGAAGCTGAACCCGAGTTAGACCCGAAAAAACACGTACGGTGCCACTTTCTGCCATCAAAAAGTGCTCTCAGCGGAAGCCTTTGGGTACACCTGAACTCCCTGGGGGAGCCTTTACGCAACCCCACACTCAACAGGACTCTGCGTCTTCACTCTTTCCTAACAACCCTAAACATAACCCTAACCGCAACAAGAAGCTGAACCCGAGTTAGACCCGAAAAAACACGTACGGTGCCACTTTCTGCCATCAAAAGTGCTCTCAGCGGAAGCCTTTGGGTACACCTGAACTCCCTGGGGGAGCCTTTACGCAACCCCACACTCAACAGGACTCTGCGTCTTCACTCTTTCCTAACAACCCTAAACATAACCCTAACCGCAACAAGAAGCTGAACCCGAGTTAGACCCGAAAAAACACGTACGGTGCCACTTTCTGCCATCCAAAAGTGCTCTCAGCGGAAGCCTTTGGGTACACCTGAACTTCCTGGGGGAGCCTTTACGCAACCCCACACTCAACAGGACTCTGCGTCTTCACTCTTTCCTAACAACCCTAAACATAACCCTAACCGGAACAAGAAGCTGAACCCGAGGTAGACCCGAAAAAACACGTACCGGTGCCACTTTCTGCCATCAAAAAGTGCTCTCAGCGGAAGCCTTTGGGTACACCTGAACTCCCTGGGGGAGCCTTTACGCAACCCCACACTCAACAGGACTCTGCGTCTTCACTCTTTCCTAACAACCCTAAACATAACCCTAACCGCAACAAGAAGCTGAACCCGAGTTAGACCCGAAAAACACGTACGGTGCCACTTTCTGCCATCAAAAAGTGCTCTCAGCGGAAGCCTTTGGGTACACCTGAACTCCCTGGGGGAGCCTTTACGCAACCCCACACTCAACAGGACTCTGCGTCTTCACTCTTTCCTAACAACCCTAAACATAACCCTAACCGCAACAAGAAGCTGAACCCGAGTTAGACCCGAAAAACACGTACGGTGCCACTTTCTGCCATCAAAAAGTGCTCTCAGCGGAAGCCTTTGGGTACACCTGAACTCCCTGGGGGAGCCTTTACGCAACCCCACACTCAACAGGACTCTGCGTCTTCACTCTTTCCTAACAACCCTAAACATAACCCTAACCGCAACAAGAAGCTGAACCCGAGTTAGACCCGAAAAAACACGTACGGTGCCACTTTCTGCCATCAAAAAGTGCTCTCAGCGGAAGCCTTTGGGTACACCTGAACCTCCCTGGGGGAGCCTTTACGCAACCCCACACTCAACAGGACTCTGCGTCTTCACTCTTTCCTAACAACCCTAAACATAACCCTAACCGCAACAAGAAGCTGAACCCGAGTTAGACCCGAAAAAACACGTACGGTGCCACTTTCTGCCATCAAAAAGTGCTCTCAGCGGGAAGCCTTTGGGTACACCTGACCTCCCTGGGGAGCCTTTACGCAACCCCACACTCAACAGGACTCTGCGTCTTCACTCTTTCCTAACAACCCTAAACATAACCCTAACCGCAACAAGAAGCTGAACCCGAGTTAGACCCGAAAAAACACGTACGGTGCCACTTTCTGCCATCAAAAAGTGCTCTCAGCGGAAGCCTTTGGGTACACCTGAACTCCCTGGGGGAGCCTTTACGCAACCCCACACTCAACAGGACTCTGCGTCTTCACTCTTTCCTAACAACCCTAAACATAACCCTAACCGCAACAAGAAGCTGAACCCGAGTTAGACCCGAAAAAACACGTACGGTGCCACTTTCTGCCATCAAAAAGTGCTCTCAGCGGAAGCCTTTGGGTACACCTGAACTCCCTGGGGGAGCCTTTACGCAACCCCCACACTCAACAGGACTCTGCGTCTTCACTCTTTCCTAACAACCCTAAACATAAGCCTAACCGGAACAAGAAGCTGAACCCGAGTTAGACCCGAAAAAACACGTACGGTGCCACTTTCTGCCATCAAAAAGTGCTCTCAGCGGAAGCCTTTGGGTACACCTGAACTCCCTGGGGGAGCCTTTACGCAACCCCACACTCAACAGGACTCTGCGTCTTCACTCTTTCCTAACAACCCTAAACATAACCCTAACCGCAACAAGAAGCTGAACCCGAGTTAGACCCGAAAAAACACGTACGGTGCCACTTTCTGCCATCAAAAAGTGCTCTCAGCGGAAGCCTTTGGGTACACCTGAACTCCCTGGGGGAGCCTTTACGCAACCCCACACTCAACAGGACTCTGCGTCTTCACTCTTTCCTAACAACCCTAAACATAACCCTAACCGGCAACAAGAAGCTGAACCCGAGTTAGACCCGAAAAAACACGTACGGTGCCACTTTCTGCCATCAAAAAGTGCTCTCAGCGGAAGCCTTTGGGTACACCTGAACTCCCTGGGGGAGCCTTTACGCAACCCCACACTCAACAGGACTCTGCGTCTTCACTCTTTCCTAACAACCCTAAACATAACCCTAACCGCAACAAGAAGCTGAACCCGAGTTAGACCCGAAAAAACACGTACGGTGCCACTTTCTGCCATCCAAAAGTGCTCTCAGCGGAAGCCTTTGGGTACACCTGAACTCCCTGGGGGAGCCTTTACGCAACCCCACACTCAACAGGACTCTGCGTCTTCACTCTTTCCTAACAACCCTAAACATAACCCTAACCGCAACAAGAAGCTGAACCCGAGTTAGACCCGAAAAACACGTACGGTGCCACTTCTGCCATCAAAAAGTGCTCTCAGCGGAAGCCTTTGGGTACACCTGAACTCCCTGGGGGAGCCTTTACGCAACCCCACACTCAACAGGACTCTGCGTCTTCACTCTTTCCTAACAACCCTAAACATAACCCTAACCGCAACAAGAAGCTGAACCCGAGTTAGACCCGAAAAAACACGTACGGTGCCACTTTCTGCCATCAAAAAGTGCTCTCAGCGGAAGCCTTTGGGTACACCTGAACTCCCTGGGGGAGCCTTTACGCAACCCCACACTCAACAGGACTCTGCGTCTTCACTCTTTCCTAACAACCCTAAACATAACCCTAACCGCAACAAGAAGCTGAACCCGAGTTAGACCCGAAAAAACACGTACGGTGCCACTTTCTGCCATCCAAAAGTGCTCTCAGCGGAAGCCTTTGGGTACACCTGAACTCCCTGGGGGAGCCTTTACGCAACCCCACACTCAACAGGACTCTGCGTCTTCACTCTTTCCTAACAACCCTAAACATAACCCTAACCGCAACAAGAAGCTGAACCCGAGTTAGACCCGAAAAAACACGTACGGTGCCACTTTCTGCCATCAAAAAGTGCTCTCAGCGGAAGCCTTTGGGTACACCTGAACTCCCTGGGGGAGCCTTTACGCAACCCCACACTCACAGGACTCTGCGTCTTCACTCTTTCCTAACAACCCTAAACATAACCCTAACCGCAACAAGAAGCTGAACCCGAGTTAGACCCGAAAAAAACACGTACGGTGCCACTTTCTGCCATCCAAAAAGTGCTCTCAGCGGAAGCCTTTGGGTACACCTGAACTCCCTGGGGGAGCCTTACGCAACCCCACACTCAACAGGACTCTGCGTCTTCACTCTTTCCTAACAACCCTAAACATAACCCTAACCGCAACAAGAAGCTGAACCCGAGTTAGACCCGAAAAAACACGTACGGTGCCACTTTCTGCCATCCAAAAGTGCTCTCAGCGGAAGCCTTTGGGTACACCTGAACTCCCTGGGGGAGCCTTTACGCAACCCCACACTCAACAGGACTCTGCGTCTTCACTCTTTCCTAACAACCCTAAACATAACCCTAACCGCAACAAGAAGCTGAACTCGTACGGTGCCACTTTCTGCCATCAAAGTGCTCTTCAGCGGAAGCCTTTGGGTACACCTGAACTGGGAGCCTTTAGAACCCCACACTCACAGGACTCTGCTCTTCTAACAACCCTAAACATAACCCTAACCGCAACAAACTCTTTCCTAACAACCCTAAACATAACCCTAACCGCAACAAGAAGCTGAACCCGAGTTAGACCCGAAAAAACACGTACGGTGCCACTTTCTGCCATCCAAAAGTGCTCTCAGCGGAAGCCTTTGGGTACACCTGAACTCCCTGGGGGAGCCTTTACGCAACCCCACACTCAACAGGACTCTGCGTCTTCACTCTTTCCTAACAACCCTAAACATAACCCTAACCGCAACAAGAAGCTGAACCCGAGTTAGACCCGAAAAAACACGTACGGTGCCACTTTCTGCCATCAAAAAGTGCTCTCAGCGGAAGCCTTTGGGTACACCTGAACTCCCTGGGGGAGCCTTTACGCAACCCCACACTCAACAGGACTCTGCGTCTTCACTCTTTCCTAACAACCCTAAACATAACCCTAACCGCAACAAGAAGCTGAACCCGAGTTAGACCCGAAAAAACACGTACGGTGCCACTTTCTGCCATCAAAAAGTGCTCTCAGCGGAAGCCTTTGGGTACACCTGAACTCCCTGGGGGAGCCTTTACGCAACCCCACACTCAACAGGACTCTGCGTCTTCACTCTTTCCTAACAACCCTAAACATAACCCTAACCGCAACAAGAAGCTGAACCCGAGTTAGACCCGAAAAAACACGTACGGTGCCACTTTCTGCCATCAAAAAGTGCTCTCAGCGGAAGCCTTTGGGTACACCTGAACTCCCTGGGGGAGCCTTTACGCAACCCCACACTCAACAGGACTCTGCGTCTTCACTCTTTCCTAACAACCCTAAACATAACCCTAACCGCAACAAGAAGCTGAACCCGAGTTAGACCCGAAAAAACACGTACGGTGCCACTTTCTGCCATCAAAAAGTGCTCTCAGCGGAAGCCTTTGGGTACACCTGAACTCCCTGGGGGAGCCTTTACGCAACCCCACACTCAACAGGACTCTGCGTCTTCACTCTTTCCTAACAACCCTAAACATAACCCTAACCGCAACAAGAAGCTGAACCCGAGTTAGACCCGAAAAAACACGTACGGTGCCACTTTCTGCCATCAAAAAGTGCTCTCAGCGGAAGCCTTTGGGTACACCTGAACTCCCTGGGGGAGCCTTTACGCAACCCCACACTCAACAGGACTCTGCGTCTTCACTCTTTCCTAACAACCCTAAACATAACCCTAACCGCAACAAGAAGCTGAACCCGAGTTAGACCCGAAAAAACACGTACGGTGCCACTTTCTGCCATCAAAAAGTGCTCTCAGCGGAAGCCTTTGGGTACACCTGAACTCCCTGGGGGAGCCTTTACGCAACCCCACACTCAACAGGACTCTGCGTCTTCACTCTTTCCTAACAACCCTAAACATAACCCTAACCGCAACAAGAAGCTGAACCCGAGTTAGACCCGAAAAAACACGTACGGTGCCACTTTCTGCCATCAAAAAGTGCTCTCAGCGGAAGCCTTTGGGTACACCTGAACTCCCTGGGGGAGCCTTTACGCAACCCCACACTCAACAGGACTCTGCGTCTTCACTCTTTCCTAACAACCCTAAACATAACCCTAACCGCAACAAGAAGCTGAACCCGAGTTAGACCCGAAAAAACACGTACGGTGCCACTTTCTGCCATCCAAAAAGTGCTCTCAGCGGAAGCCTTTGGGTACACCTGAACTCCCTGGGGGAGCCTTTACGCAACCCCACACTCAACAGGACTCTGCGTCTTCACTCTTTCCTAACAACCCTAAACATAACCCTAACCGCAACAAGAAGCTGAACCCGAGTTAGACCCGAAAAAACACGTACGGTGCCACTTTCTGCCATCAAAAAGTGCTCTCAGCGGAAGCCTTTGGGTACACCTGAACTCCCTGGGGGAGCCTTTACGCAACCCCACACTCAACAGGACTCTGCGTCTTCACTCTTTCCTAACAACCCTAAACATAACCCTAACCGCAACAAGAAGCTGAACCCGAGTTAGACCCGAAAAAACACGTACGGTGCCACTTTCTGCCATCAAAAAGTGCTCTCAGCGGAAGCCTTTGGGTACACCTGAACTCCCTGGGGGAGCCTTTACGCAACCCCACACTCAACAGGACTCTGCGTCTTCACTCTTTCCTAACAACCCTAAACATAACCCTAACCGCAACAAGAAGCTGAACCCGAGTTAGACCCGAAAAAACACGTACGGTGCCACTTTCTGCCATCAAAAAGTGCTCTCAGCGGAAGCCTTTGGGTACACCTGAACTCCCTGGGGGAGCCTTTACGCAACCCCACACTCAACAGGACTCTGCGTCTTCACTCTTTCCTAACAACCCTAAACATAACCCTAACCGCAACAAGAAGCTGAACCCGAGTTAGACCCGAAAAAACACGTACGGTGCCACTTTCTGCCATCAAAAAGTGCTCTCAGCGGAAGCCTTTGGGTACACCTGAACTCCCTGGGGGAGCCTTTACGCAACCCCACACTCAACAGGACTCTGCGTCTTCACTCTTTCCTAACAACCCTAAACATAACCCTAACCGCAACAAGAAGCTGAACCCGAGTTAGACCCGAAAAAACACGTACGGTGCCACTTTCTGCCATCAAAAGTGCTCTCAGCGGAAGCCTTTGGGTACACCTGAACTCCCTGGGGGAGCCTTTACGCAACCCCACACTCAACAGGACTCTGCGTCTTCACTCTTTCCTAACAACCCTAAACATAACCCTAACCGCAACAAGAAGCTGAACCCGAGTTAGACCCGAAAAAACACGTACGGTGCCACTTTCTGCCATCAAAAAGTGCTCTCAGCGGAAGCCTTTGGGTACACCTGAACTCCCTGGGGGAGCCTTTACGCAACCCCACACTCAACAGGACTCTGCGTCTTCACTCTTTCCTAACAACCCTAAACATAACCCTAACCGCAACAAGAAGCTGAACCCGAGTTAGACCCGAAAAAACACGTACGGTGCCACTTTCTGCCATCAAAAAGTGCTCTCAGCGGAAGCCTTTGGGTACACCTGAACTCCCTGGGGGAGCCTTTACGCAACCCCACACTCAACAGGACTCTGCGTCTTCACTCTTTCCTAACAACCCTAAACATAACCCTAACCGCAACAAGAAGCTGAACCCGAGTTAGACCCGAAAAAACACGTACGGTGCCACTTTCTGCCATCAAAAAGTGCTCTCAGCGGAAGCCTTTGGGTACACCTGAACTCCCTGGGGGAGCCTTTACGCAACCCCACACTCAACAGGACTCTGCGTCTTCACTCTTTCCTAACAACCCTAAACATAACCCTAACCGCAACAAGAAGCTGAACCCGAGTTAGACCCGAAAAAACACGTACGGTGCCACTTTCTGCCATCAAAAAGTGCTCTCAGCGGAAGCCTTTGGGTACACCTGAACTCCCTGGGGGAGCCTTTACGCAACCCCACACTCAACAGGACTCTGCGTCTTCACTCTTTCCTAACAACCCTAAACATAACCCTAACCGCAACAAGAAGCTGAACCCGAGTTAGACCCGAAAAAACACGTACGGTGCCACTTTCTGCCATCCAAAAAGTGCTCTCAGCGGAAGCCTTTGGGTACACCTGAACTCCCTGGGGGAGCCTTTACGCAACCCCACACTCAACAGGACTCTGCGTCTTCACTCTTTCCTAACAACCCTAAACATAACCCTAACCGCAACAAGAAGCTGAACCCGAGTTAGACCCGAAAAAACACGTACGGTGCCACTTTCTGCCATCAAAAAGTGCTCTCAGCGGAAGCCTTTGGGTACACCTGAACTCCCTGGGGGAGCCTTTACGCAACCCCACACTCAACAGGACTCTGCGTCTTCACTCTTTCCTAACAACCCTAAACATAACCCTAACCGCAACAAGAAGCTGAACCCGAGTTAGACCCGAAAAAACACGTACGGTGCCACTTTCTGCCATCAAAAAGTGCTCTCAGCGGAAGCCTTTGGGTACACCTGAACTCCCTGGGGGAGCCTTTACGCAACCCCACACTCAACAGGACTCTGCGTCTTCACTCTTTCCTAACAACCCTAAACATAACCCTAACCGCAACAAGAAGCTGAACCCGAGTTAGACCCGAAAAAACACGTACGGTGCCACTTTCTGCCATCAAAAAGTGCTCTCAGCGGAAGCCTTTGGGTACACCTGAACTCCCTGGGGAGCCTTTACGCAACCCCACACTCAACAGGACTCTGCGTCTTCACTCTTTCCTAACAACCCTAAACATAACCCTAACCGCAACAAGAAGCTGAACCCGAGTTAGACCCGAAAAAACACGTACGGTGCCACTTTCTGCCATCAAAAAGTGCTCTCAGCGGAAGCCTTTGGGTACACCTGAACTCCCTGGGGGAGCCTTTACGCAACCCCACACTCAACAGGACTCTGCGTCTTCACTCTTTCCTAACAACCCTAAACATAACCCTAACCGCAACAAGAAGCTGAACCCGAGTTAGACCCGAAAAAACACGTACGGTGCCACTTTCTGCCATCAAAAAGTGCTCTCAGCGGAAGCCTTTGGGTACACCTGAACTCCCTGGGGGAGCCTTTACGCAACCCCACACTCAACAGGACTCTGCGTCTTCACTCTTTCCTAACAACCCTAAACATAACCCTAACCGCAACAAGAAGCTGAACCCGAGTTAGACCCGAAAAAACACGTACGGTGCCACTTTCTGCCATCAAAAAGTGCTCTCAGCGGAAGCCTTTGGGTACACCTGAACTCCCTGGGGGAGCCTTTACGCAACCCCACACTCAACAGGACTCTGCGTCTTCACTCTTTCCTAACAACCCTAAACATAACCCTAACCGCAACAAGAAGCTGAACCCGAGTTAGACCCGAAAAAACACGTACGGTGCCACTTTCTGCCATCAAAAAGTGCTCTCAGCGGAAGCCTTTGGGTACACCTGAACTCCCTGGGGGAGCCTTTACGCAACCCCACACTCAACAGGACTCTGCGTCTTCACTCTTTCCTAACAACCCTAAACATAACCCTAACCGCAACAAGAAGCTGAACCCGAGTTAGACCCGAAAAAACACGTACGGTGCCACTTTCTGCCATCAAAAAGTGCTCTCAGCGGGAAGCCTTTGGGTACACCTGAACTCCCTGGGGGAGCCTTTACGCAACCCCACACTCAACAGGACTCTGCGTCTTCACTCTTTCCTAACAACCCTAAACATAACCCTAACCGCAACAAGAAGCTGAACCCGAGTTAGACCCGAAAAAACACGTACGGTGCCACTTTCTGCCATCAAAAAGTGCTCTCAGCGGAAGCCTTTGGGTACACCTGAACTCCCTGGGGGAGCCTTTACGCAACCCCACACTCAACAGGACTCTGCGTCTTCACTCTTTCCTAACAACCCTAAACATAACCCTAACCGCAACAAGAAGCTGAACCCGAGTTAGACCCGAAAAAACACGTACGGTGCCACTTTCTGCCATCAAAAAGTGCTCTCAGCGGAAGCCTTTGGGTACACCTGAACTCCCTGGGGGAGCCTTTACGCAACCCCACACTCAACAGGACTCTGCGTCTTCACTCTTTCCTAACAACCCTAAACATAACCCTAACCGCAACAAGAAGCTGAACCCGAGTTAGACCCGAAAAAACACGTACGGTGCCACTTTCTGCCATCAAAAAGTGCTCTCAGCGGAAGCCTTTGGGTACACCTGAACTCCCTGGGGGAGCCTTTACGCAACCCCACACTCAACAGGACTCTGCGTCTTCACTCTTTCCTAACAACCCTAAACATAACCCTAACCGCAACAAGAAGCTGAACCCGAGTTAGACCCGAAAAAACACGTACGGTGCCACTTTCTGCCATCAAAAAGTGCTCTCAGCGGAAGCCTTTGGGTACACCTGAACTCCCTGGGGGAGCCTTTACGCAACCCCACACTCAACAGGACTCTGCGTCTTCACTCTTTCCTAACAACCCTAAACATAACCCTAACCGCAACAAGAAGCTGAACCCGAGTTAGACCCGAAAAAACACGTACGGTGCCACTTTCTGCCATCAAAAAGTGCTCTCAGCGGAAGCCTTTGGGTACACCTGAACTCCCTGGGGGAGCCTTTACGCAACCCCACACTCAACAGGACTCTGCGTCTTCACTCTTTCCTAACAACCCTAAACATAACCCTAACCGCAACAAGAAGCTGAACCCGAGTTAGACCCGAAAAAACACGTACGGTGCCACTTTCTGCCATCAAAAAGTGCTCTCAGCGGAAGCCTTTGGGTACACCTGAACTCCCTGGGGGAGCCTTTACGCAACCCCACACTCAACAGGACTCTGCGTCTTCACTCTTTCCTAACAACCCTAAACATAACCCTAACCGCAACAAGAAGCTGAACCCGAGTTAGACCCGAAAAAACACGTACGGTGCCACTTTCTGCCATCAAAAAGTGCTCTCAGCGGAAGCCTTTGGGTACACCTGAACTCCCTGGGGGAGCCTTTACGCAACCCCACACTCAACAGGACTCTGCGTCTTCACTCTTTCCTAACAACCCTAAACATAACCCTAACCGCAACAAGAAGCTGAACCCGAGTTAGACCCGAAAAAACACGTACGGTGCCACTTTCTGCCATCAAAAAGTGCTCTCAGCGGAAGCCTTTGGGTACACCTGAACTCCCTGGGGGAGCCTTTACGCAACCCCACACTCAACAGGACTCTGCGTCTTCACTCTTTCCTAACAACCCTAAACATAACCCTAACCGCAACAAGAAGCTGAACCCGAGTTAGACCCGAAAAAACACGTACGGTGCCACTTTCTGCCATCAAAAAGTGCTCTCAGCGGAAGCCTTTGGGTACACCTGAACTCCCTGGGGGAGCCTTTACGCAACCCCACACTCAACAGGACTCTGCGTCTTCACTCTTTCCTAACAACCCTAAACATAACCCTAACCGCAACAAGAAGCTGAACCCGAGTTAGACCCGAAAAAACACGTACGGTGCCACTTTCTGCCATCAAAAAGTGCTCTCAGCGGAAGCCTTTGGGTACACCTGAACTCCCTGGGGGAGCCTTTACGCAACCCCACACTCAACAGGACTCTGCGTCTTCACTCTTTCCTAACAACCCTAAACATAACCCTAACCGCAACAAGAAGCTGAACCCGAGTTAGACCCGAAAAAACACGTACGGTGCCACTTTCTGCCATCAAAAAGTGCTCTCAGCGGAAGCCTTTGGGTACACCTGAACTCCCTGGGGGAGCCTTTACGCAACCCCACACTCAACAGGACTCTGCGTCTTCACTCTTTCCTAACAACCCTAAACATAACCCTAACCGCAACAAGAAGCTGAACCCGAGTTAGACCCGAAAAAACACGTACGGTGCCACTTTCTGCCATCAAAAAGTGCTCTCAGCGGAAGCCTTTGGGTACACCTGAACTCCCTGGGGGAGCCTTTACGCAACCCCACACTCAACAGGACTCTGCGTCTTCACTCTTTCCTAACAACCCTAAACATAACCCTAACCGCAACAAGAAGCTGAACCCGAGTTAGACCCGAAAAAACACGTACGGTGCCACTTTCTGCCATCAAAAAGTGCTCTCAGCGGAAGCCTTTGGGTACACCTGAACTCCCTGGGGGAGCCTTTACGCAACCCCACACTCAACAGGACTCTGCGTCTTCACTCTTTCCTAACAACCCTAAACATAACCCTAACCGCAACAAGAAGCTGAACCCGAGTTAGACCCGAAAAAACACGTACGGTGCCACTTTCTGCCATCAAAAAGTGCTCTCAGCGGAAGCCTTTGGGTACACCTGAACTCCCTGGGGGAGCCTTTACGCAACCCCACACTCAACAGGACTCTGCGTCTTCACTCTTTCCTAACAACCCTAAACATAACCCTAACCGCAACAAGAAGCTGAACCCGAGTTAGACCCGAAAAAACACGTACGGTGCCACTTTCTGCCATCAAAAAGTGCTCTCAGCGGAAGCCTTTGGGTACACCTGAACTCCCTGGGGGAGCCTTTACGCAACCCCACACTCAACAGGACTCTGCGTCTTCACTCTTTCCTAACAACCCTAAACATAACCCTAACCGCAACAAGAAGCTGAACCCGAGTTAGACCCGAAAAAACACGTACGGTGCCACTTTCTGCCATCAAAAAGTGCTCTCAGCGGAAGCCTTTGGGTACACCTGAACTCCCTGGGGGAGCCTTTACGCAACCCCACACTCAACAGGACTCTGCGTCTTCACTCTTTCCTAACAACCCTAAACATAACCCTAACCGCAACAAGAAGCTGAACCCGAGTTAGACCCGAAAAAACACGTACGGTGCCACTTTCTGCCATCAAAAAGTGCTCTCAGCGGAAGCCTTTGGGTACACCTGAACTCCCTGGGGGAGCCTTTACGCAACCCCACACTCAACAGGACTCTGCGTCTTCACTCTTTCCTAACAACCCTAAACATAACCCTAACCGCAACAAGAAGCTGAACCCGAGTTAGACCCGAAAAAACACGTACGGTGCCACTTTCTGCCATCCAAAAGTGCTCTCAGCGGAAGCCTTTGGGTACACCTGAACTCCCTGGGGGAGCCTTTACGCAACCCCACACTCAACAGGACTCTGCGTCTTCACTCTTTCCTAACAACCCTAAACATAACCCTAACCGCAACAAGAAGCTGAACCCGAGTTAGACCCGAAAAAACACGTACGGTGCCACTTTCTGCCATCAAAAAGTGCTCTCAGCGGAAGCCTTTGGGTACACCTGAACTCCCTGGGGGAGCCTTTACGCAACCCCACACTCAACAGGACTCTGCGTCTTCACTCTTTCCTAACAACCCTAAACATAACCCTAACCGCAACAAGAAGCTGAACCCGAGTTAGACCCGAAAAAACACGTACGGTGCCACTTTCTGCCATCCAAAAGTGCTCTCAGCGGAAGCCTTTGGGTACACCTGAACTCCCTGGGGGAGCCTTTACGCAACCCCACACTCAACAGGACTCTGCGTCTTCACTCTTTCCTAACAACCCTAAACATAACCCTAACCGCAACAAGAAGCTGAACCCGAGTTAGACCCGAAAAAACACGTACGGTGCCACTTTCTGCCATCAAAAAGTGCTCTCAGCGGAAGCCTTTGGGTACACCTGAACTCCCTGGGGGAGCCTTTACGCAACCCCACACTCAACAGGACTCTGCGTCTTCACTCTTTCCTAACAACCCTAAACATAACCCTAACCGCAACAAGAAGCTGAACCCGAGTTAGACCCGAAAAAACACGTACGGTGCCACTTTCTGCCATCAAAAAGTGCTCTCAGCGGAAGCCTTTGGGTACACCTGAACTCCCTGGGGGAGCCTTTACGCAACCCCACACTCAACAGGACTCTGCGTCTTCACTCTTTCCTAACAACCCTAAACATAACCCTAACCGCAACAAGAAGCTGAACCCGAGTTAGACCCGAAAAAACACGTACGGTGCCACTTTCTGCCATCAAAAAGTGCTCTCAGCGGAAGCCTTTGGGTACACCTGAACTCCCTGGGGGAGCCTTTACGCAACCCCACACTCAACAGGACTCTGCGTCTTCACTCTTTCCTAACAACCCTAAACATAACCCTAACCGCAACAAGAAGCTGAACCCGAGTTAGACCCGAAAAAACACGTACGGTGCCACTTTCTGCCATCAAAAAGTGCTCTCAGCGGAAGCCTTTGGGTACACCTGAACTCCCTGGGGGAGCCTTTACGCAACCCCACACTCAACAGGACTCTGCGTCTTCACTCTTTCCTAACAACCCTAAACATAACCCTAACCGCAACAAGAAGCTGAACCCGAGTTAGACCCGAAAAAACACGTACGGTGCCACTTTCTGCCATCAAAAAGTGCTCTCAGCGGAAGCCTTTGGGTACACCTGAACTCCCTGGGGGAGCCTTTACGCAACCCCACACTCAACAGGACTCTGCGTCTTCACTCTTTCCTAACAACCCTAAACATAACCCTAACCGCAACAAGAAGCTGAACCCGAGTTAGACCCGAAAAAACACGTACGGTGCCACTTTCTGCCATCAAAAAGTGCTCTCAGCGGAAGCCTTTGGGTACACCTGAACTCCCTGGGGGAGCCTTTACGCAACCCCACACTCAACAGGACTCTGCGTCTTCACTCTTTCCTAACAACCCTAAACATAACCCTAACCGCAACAAGAAGCTGAACCCGAGTTAGACCCGAAAAAACACGTACGGTGCCACTTTCTGCCATCAAAAAGTGCTCTCAGCAGGAAGCCTTTGGGTACACCTGAACTCCCTGGGGAGCCTTTACGCAACCCCACACTCAACAGGACTCTGCGTCTTCACTCTTTCCTAACAACCCTAAACATAACCCTAACCGCAACAAGAAGCTGAACCCGAGTTAGACCCGAAAAAACACGTACGGTGCCACTTTCTGCCATCAAAAAGCGCTCTCAGCGGAAGCCTTTGGGTACACCTGAACTCCCTGGGGGAGCCTTTACGCAACCCCACACTCAACAGGACTCTGCGTCTTCACTCTTTCCTAACAACCCTAAACATAACCCTAACCGCAACAAGAAGCTGAACCCGAGTTAGACCCGAAAAAACACGTACGGTGCCACTTTCTGCCATCAAAAAGTGCTCTCAGCGGAAGCCTTTGGGTACACCTGACCTCCCTGGGGGAGCCTTTACGCAACCCCACACTCAACAGGACTCTGCGTCTTCACTCTTTCCTAACAACCCTAAACATAACCCTAACCGCAACAAGAAGCTGAACCCGAGTTAGACCCGAAAAAACACGTACGGTGCCACTTTCTGCCATCAAAAAGTGCTCTCAGCAGGAAGCCTTTGGGTACACCTGAACTCCCTGGGGGAGCCTTTACGCAACCCCACACTCAACAGGACTCTGCGTCTTCACTCTTTCCTAACAACCCTAAACATAACCCTAACCGCAACAAGAAGCTGAACCCGAGTTAGACCCGAAAAAACACGTACGGTGCCACTTTCTGCCATCCAAAAGTGCTCTCAGCGGAAGCCTTTGGGTACACCTGAATTCCCTGGGGGAGCCTTTACGCAACCCCACACTCAACAGGACTCTGCGTCTTCACTCTTTCCTAACAACCCTAAACATAACCCTAACCGCAACAAGAAGCTGAACCCGAGTTAGACCCGAAAAAACACGTACGGTGCCACTTTCTGCCATCAAAAAGTGCTCTCAGCGGAAGCCTTTGGGTACACCTGAACTCCCTGGGGGAGCCTTTACGCAACCCCACACTCAACAGGACTCTGCGTCTTCACTCTTTCCTAACAACCCTAAACGTAACCCTAACCGCAACAAGAAGCTGAACCCGAGTTAGACCCGAAAAAACACGTACGGTGCCACTTTCTGCCGTCAAAAAGTGCTCTCAGCGGAAGCCTTTGGGTACACCTGAACTCCCTGGGGGAGCCTTTACGCAACCCCACACTCAACAGGACTCTGCGTCTTCACTCTTTCCTAACAACCCTAAACATAACCCTAACCGGAACAAGAAGCTGAACCCGAGTTAGACCCGAAAAAACACGTACGGTGCCACTTTCTGCCATCAAAAAG
>NW_028154162.1:0-60000 GCF_964211835.1 Anser anser
CTAGCACCACTGGGGATGCAGTGCAGTGAGTCCAGAGAGTGCACTGGCACAACTAGGGATGCAGTGCAGTGAGTCCAGAGAGTGCACTGGCACCACTGGGGATGCAGTGCAGTGAGTCCAGAGAGTGCACTGGCACCACTGGGGATGCAGTGCAGTGAGTCCAGAGAGTGCACTGGCACCACTGGGGATGCACTGCAATGAGTCCAGAGAGTGCACTGGCACCAATGGCAATGCAGTGCAGTGAGTCCAGAGAGTGCACTGGCACCACTGGGGATGCAGTGCAGTGAGTCCAGAGAGTGCCCTGGCACCACTGGGGATGCAGTGCAGTGAGTCCAGAGAGTGCACTGGCACCACTGGAGATGCAGTGCCGTTGGTCCAGAGAGTGCACTGGTACCACTGGGGATGCAGTGCCGTGAGTCCAGAGTGTGCACTGGCACCACTGGCAATGCAGTGCAGTGAGTCCAGAGAGTGCACTGGCACCAGTGGGGATGCAGTGCTGTGAGTCCAGAGAGTGCCTTGGCACCACTGGGGATGCAGTACAGTGAGTCCAGAGAGTGCACTGGCACTACCGGGGATGCAGTGCCGTGAGTCCAGAGAGTGCACTGGCACCACTGGGGATGCACTGCAGTGAGTCCAGAGAGTGCACTGGCACCACTGGGGATGCACTGCAGTGAGACCAGAGATTGCACTGGTACGATTGGGGATGCACTGCAGTGAGTCCAGAGAGCGCACTGGCACCACTGGGGATGCAGTGCAGTGAGTCCAGAGAGTGCACTGGCACCACTGGGGATGCAGTGCAGTGACTCAAGAGAGTGCACTGGCACCACTAGGGATGCAGTGCAGTGAGCTCAGAGAGTGCACTGGCACCACTGGGGATGCAGTGCAGTGAGTCCAGAGAGTGCACTGGCACCACTAGGGATGCAGTGCAGTGAGTCCAGAGAGTGCACTGGCACCACTGGGGATGCAGTGAAATGAGTCCAGAGAGTGCACTGGCACCACTGGGGATGCACTGCAGTGAGTCCAGAGAGTGCACTGGCACCACTGGGGATGCAGTGCGGTGAGTCCAGAGAGTGCACTGGCAGCACTGGTGATGCACTGCAGTGAGTCCAGAGAGGGCACTGGCACTATTGGGGATGCACCCCGGTGAGTCCAGAGAGTGCCCTGGCACCACTGGGGATGCAGTGCAGTGAGTCCAGAGAGTGCACTGGCACCACTGGGGATGCAGTGCAGTGAGTCCAGAGAGTGCACTGGCACCACTGAGGATGCACTGCAATGAGTCCAGAGAGTGCACTGGCACCAAAGGCAATGCAGTGCAGTGAGTCCAGAGAGTGCCTTGGCACCACTGGGGATGAAGTGCCGTGAGTCCAGAGAGTACCCTGGCACCACTGGGGAAGCAGTGCAGTGAGTCCAGAGTGTGCACTGGCACCACTGGGGATGCAGTGCAGTGAGTCCAGAAAGTGCACTGGCACCAGTGGGGATGCAGTGCTGTGAGTCCAGAGAGTGCACTGGCACCACTGGGGGTGCAGTGCAGTGAGTCCAGAGAGTGCACTGGCACCACTGGGGATGCACTGCAGTGAGTCCAGAGAGTGCACTGGCACTACCGGGGATGCAGTGCCGTGAGTCCAGAGAGTGCACTGGCACCACTGGGGATGCAGTGCAGTGAGTCCAGAGAGTGCACTGGCACCACTGGGGATGCACTGCAGTGAGACCAGAGATTGCACTGGTACGATTGGGGATGCACTGCAGTGAGTCCAGAGAGTGCACTGGCACCACTGGGGATGCAGTGCAGTGAGTCCAGAGAGTGCACTGGCACCACTGGGGATGCAGTGCAGTGACTCAAGAGAGTGCACTGGCACCACTAGGGATGCAGTGCAGTGAGCTCAGAGAGTGCACTGGCACCACTGGGGATGCAGTGCAGTGAGTCCAGAGAGTGCACTGGCACCACTGGGGATGCAGTGAAATGAGTCCAGAGAGTGCACTGGCACCACTGGGGATGCACTGCAGTGAGTCCAGAGAGTGCACTGGCACCACTGGGGATGCAGTGCGGTGAGTCCAGAGAGTGCACTGGCACCACTGGGGATGCACTGCAGTGAGTCCAGAGAGGGCACTGGCACTATTGGGGATGCACCCCGGTGAGTCCAGAGAGTGCCCTGGCACCACTGGGGATGCAGTGCAGTGAGTCCAGAGAGTGCACTGGCACCACTGGGGATGCAGTGCCGTGAGTCCAGAGAGTGCACTGGCACCACTGGGGATGCAGTGCCGTGAGTCCAGAGAGTGCACTGGCACCACTGAGGATGCACTGCAATGAGTCCAGAGAGTGCACTGGCACCAATGGCAATGCAGTGCAGTGAGTCCAGAGAGTGCCTTGGCACCACTGGGGATGAAGTGCCGTGAGTCCAGAGAGTACCCTGGCACCACTGGGGATGCAGTGCAGTGAGTCCAGAGTGTGCACTGGCACCACTGGGGATGCAGTGCAGTGAGTCCAGAAAGTGCACTGGCACCAGTGGGGATGCAGTGCAGTGAGTCCAGAGAGTGCAATGGCACCACTGGGGATGCAGTGCAGTGAGTCCAGAGAGTTCACTGGCACCAGTGGGGATGCAGTGCTGTGAGTCCAGAGAGCGCACTGGCACCACCGGGAATTCAGTACAGTGAGTCCAAAGAGTGCACTGGCAGCACTGGGGATGCATTGCAGTGAGTCCAGAGAGTGCCCTGGCGCCACTGGGGATGCACTCCAGTGAGTCCAGAGAGTGCACTGGCACCACTGGGGATTCAGTGCAGTGAGTCCAGAGAGTGCACTGGCACCACTGGGGATGCACCCCGGTGAGTCCAGAGAGTGCACTGGCAAAACTGGGGATGCACTACAGTGAGTCCAGAGAGTGCACTGGCACCACTGGGGATGCAGTGCAGTGATTCTAGAGAGTACCCTGGCACCACTGGGGATGCAGTGCAGTGAGTCCAGAGAGTGCCCTGGCGCCACTGGGGATGCAGTGCAGTGAGTCCAGAGAGTGCACTGGCACCAGTGGGGATGCAGTGCAGTGAGTCCAGAGAGTGCACTGGCACCACTGGGGATGCACCCCGGTGAGTCCAGAGAGTGCACTGGCAAAACTGGGGATGCACTACAGTAAGTTAGGAGAGTGCACTGGCACCACTGGGGATGCAGTGCAGTGAGTCCAGAGAGTGCACTGGCACCACTGGGGATGCAGTGCAGTGAGTCCAGAGAGTGCACTGGCACCACTGGGGATGCAGTGCCGTGAGTCCAGAGAGTGCACTAGCACCACTGGGGATGCAGTGCCGTGAGTCCAGAGTGTGCACTGCCACCACTGGGGATGCAGTGCAGTGAGTCCAGAGAGTGCACTGGCACCACTGGGGATGCAGTGCAGTGAGTCCAGAGAGTGCACTGGCCCCACTGGGGATGCAGTGCCGTGAGTCCAGAGAGTGCACTGGCTCTACCGGGGATGCAGTGCTGTGAGTCCAGAGAGTGCCTTGGCACCACTGGGGATACACTGCAGTGAGTCCAGAGAGTGCACTGGCACCACTGGGGATGCAGTGCAGTGAGTCCAGAGAGTGCCCTGGCACCACTGGGGATGCAGTGCAGTGAGTCCAGAGAGTGCCCTGGCACCAGTGGGGATGCAGTGCAGTGAGTCCACAGAGTTCACTGGCACCACCGGGGATGCAGTGCAGTGAGTTCAGAGAGTGCACTGGCACCACTGGGGATGCAGTGCAGTGAGTCCAGAGAGTATCCTGGCACCAGGTGGGATGCAGTGCAGTGAGTCCAGAGAGTTCACTGGCACCAATGGGGATGCAGTGCCGTCAGTCCAGAGAGTGCACTAGCACCACTGGGGATGCAGTGCCGTGAGTCCACAGTGTGCACTGGCACCACAGGGGATGCAGTGCAGTGAGTCCAGAGAGTGCACTGGCACCACTGGGGATGCAGTGCAGTGAGTCCAGAGAGTGCACTGGCACCACTGGGGATGCAGTGCAGTGAGTCCAGAGAGTGCACTGGCACCACGAGTGATGCACTACAGTGAGTCCAGAGAGTGCACTGGCACCACTGGGGATGCAGTGCAGTGAGTCCAGAGAGTGCACTGGCACCACTGGGGATGCAGTGCAGTGAGTCCAGAGAGTCCACTGGCACCACTGGGGATGCAGTGCCGTGAGTCCAGAGAGTGCACTGGCACCACTGGGGATGCAGTGCAGTGAGTCCAGAGAGTGCACTGGCACCACTGGGGATGCAGTGCCGTGAGTCCAGAGAGTGCACTGGCACCACTGGGGATGCAGTGCAGTGAGTCCAGAGAGTGCACTGGCACCACTGGGGATGCAGTGCAGTGAGTCCAGAGTGTGACCTGGCACCACTGGGGATGCAGTGCAGTGAGTCCAGAGAGTGCACTGGCACCACTGGGGATGAAGTGCAGTGAGTCCAGAGAGTGCACTGGCACCACTGGGGATGCACCCCGGTGAGTCCAGAGAGTGCACTGGCACCACTGGGGATGCACTACAGTGAGTCCAGAGAGTGCACTGGCACCACTGGGGATGCAGTGCTAGTGAGTCCAGAGAGTGCACTGTCACCACTGGGGATGCAGTGCAGTGAGTCCAGAGAGTGCACTGGCACCACTGGGGATGCAGTGCAGTGAGTCCAGAGAGTGCACTGGCACCACTGGGGATACACTGCAGAGAGTCCAGAGACTGCACTGGCCCCACTGGGGATGCAATGGAGTGAGTCCAGAGAGTGCACTGGCACCACTGGGGATGCACTGCAGTGACTCAAGAGAGCGCACTGGCACCACTGGGGATGCAGTGCAGTGAGTCCAGAGAGTGCACTGGCACCACTGGGGATACACTGCAGTGAGTCCAGAGAGTGCACTGGCACCACTGGGGATGCAATGGAGTGAGTCCAGAGAGTGCACTGGCACCACTGGGGATGCACTGCAGTGACTCAAGAGAGCGCACTGGCACCACTGGGGATGCAGTGCAGTGAGTCCAGAGAGTGCACTGGCACCACTGGGGATGCAGTGCAGTGAGTCCAGAGAGTGCACGGGCACCCCTGGGGATGCAGTGCAGTGAGTCCAGAGAGTGCACTGGCACCACTGGTTGTGCAGTGCAGTGAGTCCAGAGAGTGCACTGGCACCACTGGGGATGCAGTGCAGTGAGTACAGATAGCACACTGGCACCACTGGGGATGCAGTTCAGTGAGTCCAGAGAGTGCACGGGCACCCCTGGGGATGCAGTGCAGTGAGTCCAGAGAGTGCACGGGCACCACTGGGGATGCAGTGCAGTGAGTCCAGAGAGTGCACTGGCACCACTGGTTGTGCAGTGCAGTGAGTCCAGAGAGTGCACTGGCACCACCTGGGATGCAGTGCAGTGAGTACAGATAGTGCACTGGCACCACTGGGAATGCAGTGCAGTGAGTCCAGAGAGTGCACTGGCACCACTGGGGATGCAGTGCAGTGAGTCCAGAGAGTGCACTGGCACCACTGGGGGTGCAGTGCAGTGAGTCCAGAGAGTGCACTGGCACCAGTGGGGATGCACTGCAGTGAGTCCAGAGAGTGCACTGGCACCACTGGGGATGCACTGCAGTGAGTCCAGAGAGTGCACTGGCACCACTGGTTGTGCAGTGCAGTGAGTCCAGAGAGTGCACTGGCACCGCTGGAGATGCAGTGCAGTGAGTCCAGAGAGTGCACTGGCACCACCTGGGATGCAGTGCAGTGAGTACAGATAGTGCACTGGCACCACTGGGGATGCAGTGCAGTGAGTCCAGAGAGTGCACTGGCACCACTGGGGATGCAGTGCAGTGAGTCCAGAGAGTGCACTGGCACTGCTGGAGATGCAGTGCAGTGAGTCCAGATAGTGCACTGGCACCACCTGGGTTGCAGTGCAGTGAGTCCAGAGAGTGCACTGGCACCTCTGGGGATGCAGTGCGGTGACTCCAGAGAGTGCACTGGCACCTCTGGGGATGAAGTGCAGTGAGTCCAGAGAGTGCACTGGCACCACTGGGGATGCAGTGCAGTGAGTCCAGAGAGTGCAGTTGCACCACTGGGGATACAACGCAGTGAGTCCAGAGAGTGCACTGGCACCACTGGGGATGCACTGCAGTGAGTCCAGAGAGTGCACTGGCACCACTGGGGATGCAGCGCAGTGAGTCCAGAGAGTGCACTGGCACCACTGGGGATGCAGTGCAGTGAGTCCAGAGAGTGCACTGGCACCACTGGGGATGCACTGCCGTGAGTCCAGAGAGTGCACTGGCACCACTGGGGATGCACTGCCGTGAGTCCAGAGAGTGCACTGGCACCTCTGGGGATGCAGTGCAGTGAGTCCAGAGAGTGCACTGAGAGCACTGGGGATGCAGTGCAGTGAGTCCAGAGAGTGCACTTGCACCACTGGGGAGACAGTGCCGTGAGTCCAGAGAGTGCACTGGCACCACTGGGGATGCAGTGCAGTGAGTCCAGAGAGTGCACTGGCACCACTGGGGATGCAGTGCCGTGAGTCCAGAGAGTGCACTGGCACCACTGGGGATGCACTGCAGTGAGTCCAGAGAGGGCACTGGCACTATTGGGGATGCACCCCGGTGAGTCCAGAGAGTGCACTGGCACCACTGGGGATGCAGTGCACTGAGTCCAGAGAGGTCACTGGCACCACTGGGGATGCAGTGCAGTGAGTCCAGAGAGTGCCCTGGCACCACTGGGGATGCAGTGCAGTGAGTCCAGAGAGTGCACTGGCACCACTGGGGATGCAGTGCAGTGAGTCCAGAGAGTGCACTGGCACCACTGGGGATGCACTGCAATGAGTCCAGAGAGTGCACTGGCACCAATGGCAATGCAGTGCAGTGAGTCCAGAGAGTGCACTGGCACCACTGGGGATGCAGTGCAGTGAGTCCAGAGAGTGCCCTGGCACCACTGGGGATGCAGTGCAGTGAGTCCAGAGAGTGCACTGGCACCACTGGAGATGCAGTGCCGTTGGTCCAGAGAGTGCACTGGTACCACTGGGGATGCAGTGCCGTGAGTCCAGAGTGTGCACTGGCACCACTGGCAATGCAGTGCAGTGAGTCCAGAGAGTGCACTGGCACCAGTGGGGATGCAGTGCTGTGAGTCCAGAGAGTGCCTTGGCACCACTGGGGATGCAGTACAGTGAGTCCAGAGAGTGCACTGGCACTACCGGGGATGCAGTGCCGTGAGTCCAGAGAGTGCACTGGCACCACTGGGGATGCACTGCAGTGAGTCCAGAGAGTGCACTGGCACCACTGGGGATGCACTGCAGTGAGACCAGAGATTGCACTGGTACGATTGGGGATGCACTGCAGTGAGTCCAGAGAGCGCACTGGCACCACTGGGGATGCAGTGCAGTGAGTCCAGAGAGTGCACTGGCACCACTGGGGATGCAGTGCAGTGACTCAAGAGAGTGCACTGGCACCACTGGGGATGCAGTGAAATGAGTCCAGAGAGTGCACTGGCACCACTGGGGATGCACTGCAGTGAGTCCAGAGAGTGCACTGGCACCACTGGGGATGCAGTGCGGTGAGTCCAGAGAGTGCACTGGCAGCACTGGGGATGCACTGCAGTGAGTCCAGAGAGGGCACTGGCACTATTGGGGATGCACCCCGGTGAGTCCAGAGAGTGCCCTGGCACCACTGGGGATGCAGTGCAGTGAGTCCAGAGAGTGCACTGGCACCACTGGGGATGCAGTGCAGTGAGTCCAGAGAGTGCACTGGCACCACTGAGGATGCACTGCAATGAGTCCAGAGAGTGCACTGGCACCAAAGGCAATGCAGTGCAGTGAGTCCAGAGAGTGCCTTGGCACCACTGGGGATGAAGTGCCGTGAGTCCAGAGAGTACCCTGGCACCACTGGGGAAGCAGTGCAGTGAGTCCAGAGTGTGCACTGGCACCACTGGGGATGCAGTGCAGTGAGTCCAGAAAGTGCACTGGCACCAGTGGGGATGCAGTGCTGTGAGTCCAGAGAGTGCACTGGCACCACTGGGGGTGCAGTGCAGTGAGTCCAGAGAGTGCACTGGCACCACTGGGGATGCACTGCAGTGAGTCCAGAGAGTGCACTGGCACTACCGGGGATGCAGTGCCGTGAGTCCAGAGAGTGCACTGGCACCACTGGGGATGCAGTGCAGTGAGTCCAGAGAGTGCACTGGCACCACTGGGGATGCACTGCAGTGAGACCAGAGATTGCACTGGTACGATTGGGGATGCACTGCAGTGAGTCCAGAGAGTGCACTGGCACCACTGGGGATGCAGTGCAGTGAGTCCAGAGAGTGCACTGGCACCACTGGGGATGCAGTGCAGTGACTCAAGAGAGTGCACTGGCACCACTAGGGATGCAGTGCAGTGAGCTCAGAGAGTGCACTGGCACCACTGGGGATGCAGTGCAGTGAGTCCAGAGAGTGCACTGGCACCACTGGGGATGCAGTGAAATGAGTCCAGAGAGTGCACTGGCACCACTGGGGATGCACTGCAGTGAGTCCAGAGAGTGCACTGGCACCACTGGGGATGCAGTGCGGTGAGTCCAGAGAGTGCACTGGCACCACTGGGGATGCACTGCAGTGAGTCCAGAGAGGGCACTGGCACTATTGGGGATGCACCCCGGTGAGTCCAGAGAGTGCCCTGGCACCACTGGGGATGCAGTGCAGTGAGTCCAGAGAGTGCACTGGCACCACTGGGGATGCAGTGCCGTGAGTCCAGAGAGTGCACTGGCACCACTGGGGATGCAGTGCCGTGAGTCCAGAGAGTGCACTGGCACCACTGAGGATGCACTGCAATGAGTCCAGAGAGTGCACTGGCACCAATGGCAATGCAGTGCAGTGAGTCCAGAGAGTGCCTTGGCACCACTGGGGATGAAGTGCCGTGAGTCCAGAGAGTACCCTGGCACCACTGGGGATGCAGTGCAGTGAGTCCAGAGTGTGCACTGGCACCACTGGGGATGCAGTGCAGTGAGTCCAGAAAGTGCACTGGCACCAGTGGGGATGCAGTGCTGTGAGTCCAGAGAGTGCACTGGCACCACTGGGGATGCAGTGCAGTGACTCAAGAGAGTGCACTGGCACCACTAGGGATGCAGTGCAGTGAGTCCAGAGAGTTCACTGGCACCACTGGGGATGCAGTGCAGTGAGTGCAGAGAGTGCACTGGCCCTACTGGGGATGTAGTGCAGTGAATCCACAGAGGGCACTGGCACCACTGGTGATGCACTGCAGTGAGTCCAGAGAGTGCCCCGGCACCACTGGGGATGCAGTGCAGTGAGTCCAGAGAGTGCACTGGCACCATTGGGGACGCAGTGCAGTGAGGACAGAGAGTGCACTGGCACCACTGGGGATGCAGTGCAGTGAGTCCAGAGAGTGCACTGGCACCACTGGGGATGCACTGCAGTGAGCTCAGAGAGTGCACTGGCACCACTGGGGATGCAGTGCAGTGACTCCAGAGAGTGCACTGGCACCACTGGGGATGCAGTGAAATGAGTCCAGAGAGTGCACTGGCACCACTGGGGATGCAGTGCAGTGATTCCAGAGAGTGCACTGGCACCACTGGGGATGCAGTGCGGTGAGTCCAGAGAGCGCACTGGCACCACTGGGGATGCACTGCAGTGAGTCCAGAGAGGGCACTGGCACTATTGGGGATGCGCCCCGGTGAGTCCAGAGAGTGCACTGGAACCACTGGGAATGCACTGCACTGAGTCCAGAGAGGTCACTGGCACCACTGGGGATGCAGTGCAGTGAGTCCAGAGAGTGCCCTGGCACCACTGGGGATGCAGTGCAGTGAGTCCAGAGAGTGCACTGGCACCACTGGGGATGCAGTTCAGTGAGTTCAGAGAGTGCACTGGCACCACTGGGGATGCAGTGCAGTGAGTCCAGAGAGTGCACTGGCACCACTGGGGATGCACTCCAGTGAGTCCAGAGAGTGCACCGGCACCACTGGGGATGCACTGCAATGAGTCCAGAGAGTGCACTGGCACCAATGGCAATGCAGTGCAGTGAGTCCAGAGAGTGCCTTGGCACCACTGGGGATGCAGTGCAGTGAGTCCAGAGAGTACCCTGGCACCACTGGGGATGCAGTGCAGTGAGTCCAGAGAGTGCACTGGCACCACTGGGGATGCAGTGCAGTGAGTCCAGAGAGTGCACTGGCACCAGTGGGGATGCAGTACTGTGAGTCCAGAGAGTGCACTGGCACCACTGGGGGTGCAGAGCATTGAGTCCAGAGAGTGCACTGGCACCAGTGGGGATGCACTACAGTGAGTCCAGAGACTGCACTGGCACCACTGGGGATGCAGTACCGTGAGTCCAGAGAGCGCACTGGCACCACTGGTGATGCAGTCCAGTGAGTCCAGAGAGCGCACTTGCAACACTGGAGATGCAGTGCAGTGACTCCAGAGAGTGCACTGGCACCACTGGGGATGCAGTGCAGTGAGTCCAGAGAGGGCACTGGCACCACTGGGGATGCAGTGCAGTGAGTCCAGAAAGTGCACTGGCACCACTGGGGATGCACTGCAGTGAGTCCAGAGTGTGCACTGGCACCACCGGGGATGCACTGCAATGAGTCCAGAGAGTGCACTGGCACAACTGGGGATGCAGTGCAGTGAGTCCAGAGAGTGCACTGGCACCACTGGGGATGCAGTGCAGTGAGTCCAGAGAGTGCACTGGCACCACTGGGGATGCAGTGCAGTGAGTCCAGAGAGTGCCCTGGCACCACTGGGGATGCACTGCAGTGAGTCCAGAGAGTGCCTTGGCACCACTGGGGATGCAGCGCAGTGAGTCCAGAGAGTGCACTGTCACCACCGGGGATGCACTGCAATGAGTCCAGACAGTGCACTGGCACCACTGGGGATGCAGTGCCGTGAGTCCAGAGAGTGCACTGGCACCACTGGGGATGCAGTGCAGTGAGTCCAGAGAGTGCACTGGCACCTCTGGGGATGCAGTGCAGTGAGTCCAGAGAGTGCACTGGCACCAGTGGGGATGAAGTGCAGTGAGTCCAGAGAGTGCACTGGCACCACTGGGGATGCAGTGCAGTGAGTCCAGAGAGTGCACTGGCACCACTGGGGATGCAGTGCAGTGATTCCAGAGAGTACCCTGGCACCACTGGGGATGCAGTGCAGTGAGTCCAGAGAGTGCACTGGCACCACTGGGGATGCAGTGCCGTGAGTCCAGAGAGTGCACTAGCACCACAGGGGATGCAGTGCCGTGAGTCCAGAGTGTGCACTGCCACCACTGGGGATGCAGTGCAGTGAGTCCAGAGAGTACCCTGGCACCAGTGGGGATGCAGTGCAGTGAGTCCAGAGAGTTCACTGGCAGCACTGGGGATGCAGTGCTGTGAGTCCAGAGAGTGCACTGGCACTACCGGGAATTCAGTGCAGTGAGTCCAAAGAGTACACTGGCAGCACTGGGGATGCAGTGCAGTGAGTCCAGAGAGTGCACTGGCAACACTGGGGATGCAGTGCAGTGAGTCCAGAGAGTGCACTGGAACCACTGGGGATGCAGTGCAGTGAGTCCAGAGAGTGCCCTGGCACCACTGGGGATGCAGTGCCGTGAGTCCAGAGAGTGCACTGGCACCACTGGGGATGCAGTGCAGTGAGTCCAGAGAGTGCACTGGCACCACTGGGGATACACTGCAGAGAGTCCAGATAGTGCACTGGCACCACTGGAGATGCACTGCAGTGAGTCCAGAGAGTGCACTGGCACCACTGGGGATGCAGTGCAGTGAGTCCAGAGAGTGCCCTGGCACCACTGGGGATGCAGTGCAGTGAGTCCAGAGAGTATCCTGGCACCAGTGGGGATGCAGTGCAGTGAGTGCAGAGAGTGCACTGGCACCACTGGGGATGCAGTGCAGTGAGTCCAGAGAGTGCACTGGCACCACTGGGGATGCAGTGCAGTGAGTCCAGAGAGTGCACTGGCACCACGAGTGATGCACTACAGTGAGTCCAGAGAGTGCACTGGCACCACTGGGGATGCAGTGCAGTGAGTCCAGAGAGTGCACTGTCACCACTGGGGATGCAGTGCAGTGAGTCCAGAGAGTGCACTGGCACCACTGGGAATGCAGTGCCGTGAGTCCAGAGAGTGCACTGGTACCACTGGGGATGCAGTGCAGTGAGTCCAGAGAGTGCACTGGCACCACTGGGGATGCAGTGCAGTGAGTCCAGAGTGTGACCTGGCACCAGTGGGGATGCAGTGCAGTGAGTCCAGAGAGTGCACTGGCACCACTGGGGATGAAGTGCAGTGAGTCCAGAGAGTTCACTGGCACCACAGGGGATGCAGTGCTGTGAGTCCAGAGAGTGCACTGGCACCACCGGGAATTCAGTACAATGAGTCCAAAGAGTGCACTGGCAGCACTGGGGATGCAGTGCAGTGAGTCCAGAGAGTGCCCTGGCGCCACTGGGGATGCAGTGCAATGAGTCCAGAGAGTGCACTGGCACCACTGGGGATGCAGTTCAGTGAGTTCAGAGAGTGCTCTGGCACCACTGGGGATGCAGTGCAGTGAGTCCAGAGAGTGCACTGGCACCACTGGGGATGCACTCCAGTGAGTCCAGAGAGTGCACTGGCACCACTGGGGATGCACTGCAATGAGTCCAGAGAGTGCACTGGCACCAATGGCAATGCAGTGCAGTGAGTCCAGAGAGTGCCTTGGCACCACTGGGGATGCAGTGCCGTGAGTCCAGAGAGTACCCTGGCACCACTGGGGATGCAGTGCAGTGAGTCCAGAGAGTGCACTGGCACCACTGGAGATGCACTGCAGTGAGTCCAGAGAGTGCACTGGCACCACTGGGGATGCAGTGCAGTGAGTCCAGAGAGTGCCCTGGCACCACTGGGGATGCAGTGCAGTGAGTCCAGAGAGTGCCCTGGCACCACTGGGGATGCAGTGCAGTGAGTCCAGAGAGTACCCTGGCACCAGTGGGGATGCAGTGCACTGAGTCCAGAGAGTTCACTGGCACCACTGGGGATGCAGTGCAGTGAGTGCAGAGAGTGCCCTGGCACCACTGGGGATGCAGTGCAGTGAGTCCAGAGAGTATCCTGGCACCAGTGGGGATGCAGTGCAGTGAGTGCAGAGAGTGCACTGGCACCACTGGGGATGCAGTGCAGTGAGTCCAGAGAGTGCACTGGCACCACTGGGGATGCAGTGCAGTGAGTCCAGAGAGTGCACTGGCACCACGAGTGATGCACTACAGTGAGTCCAGAGAGTGCACTGGCACCACTGGGGATGCAGTGCAGTGAGTCCAGAGAGTGCACTGGCACCACTGGGGATGCAGTGCAGTGAGTCCAGAGAGTGCACTGGCACCACTGGGAATGCAGTGCCGTGAGTCCAGAGAGTGCACTGGCACCACTGGGGATGCAGTGCAGTGAGTCCAGAGAGTGCACTGGCACCACTGGGGATGCAGTGCAGTGAGTCCAGAGTGTGACCTGCCACCACTGGGGATGCACTGCAGTGAGTCCAGAGAGTGCACTGGCACCACTGGGGATGAAGTGCAGTGAGTCCAGAGAGTTCACTGGCACCACTGGGGATGCAGTGCTGTCAGTCCAGAGAGTGCACTGGCACCACCGGGAATTCAGTACAATGAGTCCAAAGATTGCACTGGCAGCACTGGGGATGCACTGCAGTGAGTCCAGAGAGTGCCTTGGCACCACTGGGGATGCAGTGCAGTGAGTCCAGAGAGTGCCCTGGCGCCACTGGGGATGCAGTGCAGTGAGTCCAGAGAGTGCACTGGCACCACGAGTGATGCACTACAGGGAGTCCAGAGAGTGCCTTGGCACCACTGGGGATGCACCGCAGTGAGTCCAGAGAGTGCACTGGCACCACTGGGGATGCAGTGCCGTGAGTCCAGAGAGTGCACTGGCACCACTGGGGATGCAGTGCAGTGAGTCCAGAGAGTGCACTGGCACCACTGGGGATGCACTGCAGAGAGTCGAGAGAGTGCACTGGCACCACTGGGGATGCACTGCAGTGAGTCCAGAGAGTGCACTGGCACCACTGGTGATGCAGTCCAGTGAGTCCAGAGAGTGCACTGGCACCAAAGGGGATGCACTGCAGTGAGTCCAGAGAGTGCACTTGCAACACTGGAGATGCAGTGCAGTGAGTCCAGAGAGTGCTCTGGCAACACTGGAGATGCAGTGCAGTGACTCCAGAGAGTGCAGTGGCACCACTGGGGATGCAGTGCAGTGAGTCCAGAGAGGGCACTGGCACCAGTGGGGATGCAGTGCAGTGAGTCCAGAGAGTGCACTGGCACCACTGGGGATGCACTGCAGTGAGTCCAGAGTGTGCACTGGCACGACCGGGGATGCACTGCAATGAGTCCAGAGAGTGCACTGGCACCACTGGGGATGCAGTGCCGTGAGTCCAGAGAGTGCACTGGCACCACTGGGGATGCACTGCAGTGAGTTCAGAGAGTGCACTGGCACCACTGGAAATGGAGTGCAGTGAGTCCAGAGAGTGCACTGGAACCACTGGGGATGCAGTGCAGTGAGTCCAGAGAGTGCACTGGCACCACTGGAAATGGAGTGCAGTGAGTCCAGAGAGTGCACTGGCACCACTGGGGATGCAGTGCAGTGAGTCCAGAGAGTGCACTGGCACCACTGGGGATGCAGTGCAGTGAGTCCAGAGAGTGCACTGGCACCATTGGGGATGCAGTGCAGTGAGTCCAGAGAGTGCACTGGCACCACTGGGGATGAAGTGCAGTGAGTCCAGAGAGTGCACTGGCACCACAGGGTATGCACCCTGGTGAGTCCAGAGAGTGCACTGGCAAAACTGGGGATGCACTACAGTGAGTCCAGAGAGTGCACTGGCACCACTGGGGATGCAGTGCCGTGAGTCCAGAGAGTGCACTAGCACCACTGGGGATGCAGTGCCGTGAGTCCAGAGTGTGCACTGCCACCACTGGGGATGCAGTGCAGTGAGTCCAGAGAGTGCACTGGCACCACTGGGGATGCAGTGCAGTGAGTCCAGAGAGTGCACTGGCACCACTGGGGATGCAGTGCCGTGAGTCCAGAGAGTGCACTGGCTCCACCGGGGATGCAGTGCAGTTAGTCCAGAGAGTGCACTGGCACCACTGGGGATACACTGCAGAGAGTCCAGAGAGTGCACTGGCACCACTGGGGATGCACTGCAGTGAGTCCAGAGAGTGCACTGGCACCACTGGGGATGCAGTGCAGTGAGTCCAGAGAGTGCCCTGGCACCACTGGGGATGCAGTGCAGTGAGTCCAGAGAGTACCCTGGCACCAGTGGCGATGCACTGCAGTGAGTCCAGAGAGTTCACTGGCACCACCGGGGATGCAGTGCAGTGAGTCCAGAGAGTGCCCTGGCACCACTGGGGATGCAGTGAAGTGAGTCCAGAGAGTATCCTGGCACTAGTGGGGATGCAGTGCAGTGAGTCCAGAGAGTTCACTGGCACCAATGGGGATGCAGTTCCGTCAGTCCAGAGAGTGCACTGGCACCACTGGGGATGCAGTACCGTGAGTCCACAGTGTGCACTGGCACCACAGGGGATGCAGTGCAGTGAGTCCAGAGAGTGCACTGTCACCACTGGGGATGCAGTGCAGTGAGTCCAGAGAGTGCACTGGCACCACTGGGGATGCAGTGCCGTGAGTCCAGAGAGTGCACTGGCACCACTGGGGATGCAGTGCCGTGAGTCCAGAGAGTGCACTGGCACCACTGGGGATGCAGTGCCGTGAGTCCAGAGAGTCCACTGGCACCACTGGGGATGCACTACAGTGAGTCCAGAGAGTGCACTGGCACCACTGGGGATGCAGTGCCGTGAGTCCAGAGAGTGCACTGGCACCACTGGGGATGCAGTGCAGTGAGTCCAGAGTGTGACCTGGCACCACTGGGGATGCAGTGCAGTGAGTCCAGAGAGTGCACTGGCACCACTGGGGATGAAGTGCAGTGAGTCCAGAGAGTGCACTGGCACCACTGGGGATGCACCCCGGTGAGTCCAGAGAGTACACTGGCACCACTGGGGATGCACTACAGTGAGTCCAGAGAGTGCACTGGCACCACTGGGGATGCAGTGCAGTGAGTCCAGAGAGTGCACTGGCACCACTGGGGATACACTGCAGTGAGTCCAGAGAGTGCACTGGCACCACTGGGGATGCAATGGAGTGAGTCCAGAGAGTGCACTGGCACCACTGGGGATGCACTGCAGTGACTCAAGAGAGCGCACTGGCACCACTGGGGATGCAGTGCAGTGAGTCCAGAGAGTGCACTGGCACCACTGGGGATGCAGTGCAGTGAGTCCAGAGAGTACCCTGGCACCAGTGGCGATGCACTGCAGTGAGTCCAGAGAGTTCACTGGCACCACCGGGGATGCAGTGCAGTGAGTCCAGAGAGTGCCCTGGCACCACTGGGGATGCAGTGAAGTGAGTCCAGAGAGTATCCTGGCACTAGTGGGGATGCAGTGCAGTGAGTCCAGAGAGTTCACTGGCACCAATGGGGATGCAGTTCCGTCAGTCCAGAGAGTGCACTGGCACCACTGGGGATGCAGTACCGTGAGTCCACAGTGTGCACTGGCACCACAGGGGATGCAGTGCAGTGAGTCCAGAGAGTGCACTGGCACCACTGGGGATGCAGTGCAGTGAGTCCAGAGAGTGCACTGGCACCACTGGGGATGCAGTGCAGTGAGTCCAGAGAGTCCACTGGCACCACTGGGGATGCAGTGCCGTGAGTCCAGAGAGTGCACTGGCACCACTGGGGATGCAGTGCCGTGAGTCCAGAGAGTCCACTGGCACCACTGGGGATGCACTACAGTGAGTCCAGAGAGTGCACTGGCACCACTGGGGATGCAGTGCCGTGAGTCCAGAGAGTGCACTGGCACCACTGGGGATGCAGTGCAGTGAGTCCAGAGTGTGACCTGGCACCACTGGGGATGCAGTGCAGTGAGTCCAGAGAGTGCACTGGCACCACTGGGGATGAAGTGCAGTGAGTCCAGAGAGTGCACTGGCACCACTGGGGATGCACCCCGGTGAGTCCAGAGAGTACACTGGCACCACTGGGGATGCACTACAGTGAGTCCTGAGAGTGCACTGGCACCACTGGGGATGCAGTGCTAGTGAGTCCAGAGAGTGCACTGTCACCATTGGGGATGCAGTGCAGTGAGTCCAGAGAGTGCACTGGCACCACTGGGGATGCAGTGCAGTGAGTCCAGAGAGTGCACTGGCACCACTGGGGATGCAGCGCAGTGAGTCCAGAGAGTGCACTGGCACCACTGGGGATGCAATGGAGTGAGTCCAGAGAGTGCACTGGCACCACTGGGGATGCACTGCAGTGACTCAAGAGAGCGCACTGGCACCACTGGGGATGCAGTGCAGTGAGTCCAGAGAGTGCACTGGCACCACAGGGGATACACTGCAGTGAGTCCAGAGAATGCACTGGCACCACTGGGGATGCAATGGAGTGAGTCCAGAGAGTGCACTGGCACCACTGGGGATGCACTGCAGTGACTCAAGAGAGCGCACTGGCACCACTGGGGATGCAGTGCAGTGAGTCCAGAGAGTGCACTGGCACCACTGGGGATGCAGTGCAGTGAGTCCAGAGAGTGCACGGGCACCCCTGGGGATGCAGTGCAGTGAGTCCAGAGAGTGCACGGGCACCACTGGGGATGCAGTGCAGTGAGTCCAGAGAGTGCACTGGCACCACTGGGGATGCAGTGCAGTGAGTCCAGAGAGTGCACTGGCACCACTGGGGATGCAGTGCAGTGAGTCCAGAGAGTACCCTGGCACCAGTGGGGATGCAGTGCAGTGAGTCCAGAGAGTGCACTGGCACCACCTGGGATGCAGTGCAGTGAGTACAGATAGTGCACTGGCACCACTGGGGATGCAGTGCAGTGAGTCCAGAGAGTGCACTGGCACCACTGGGGATGAAGTGCAGTGAGTCCAAAGAGTCCACTGGCACCACAGGGAATGCAGTGCAGTGAGTCCAGAGAGTGCACTGGCACCGCTGGAGATGCAGTGCAGTGAGTCCAGATAGTGCACTGGCACCACCTGGGATGCACTGCAGTGAGTCCAGAGAGTGCACAAGCACCACTGGGGATGCACTGCAGTGAGTCCAGAGAGTGCACTGGCACCACTGGTTGTGCAGTGCAGTGAGTCCAGAGAGTGCACTGGCACCACTGGGGATGCAGTGCAGTGAGTCCAGAGAGTGCACGGGCACCGCTGGAGATGCAGTGCAGTGAGTCCAGAGAGTGCCCTGGCACCACTGGGGATGCAGTGCAGTGAGTCCAGAGAGTACCCTGGCACCAGTGGCGATGCACTGCAGTGAGTCCAGAGAGTTCACTGGCACCACCGGGGACGCAGTGCAGTGAGTCCAGAGAGTGCCCTGGCACCACTGGGGATGCAGTGAAGTGAGTCCAGAGAGTATCCTGGCACTAGTGGGGATGCAGTGCAGTGAGTCCAGAGAGTTCACTGGCACCAATGGGGATGCAGTTCCGTCAGTCCAGAGAGTACACTGGCACCACTGGGGATGCAGTACCGTGAGTCCACAGTGTGCACTGGCACCACAGGGGATGCAGTGCAGTGAGTCCAGAGAGTGCACTGGCACCACTGGGGATGCAGTGCAGTGAGTCCAGAGAGTGCACTGGCACCACTGGGGATGCAGTGCAGTGAGTCCAGAGAGTCCACTGGCACCACTGGGGATGCAGTGCCGTGAGTCCAGAGAGTGCACTGGCACCACTGGGGATGCAGTGCCGTGAGTCCAGAGAGTCCACTGGCACCACTGGGGATGCACTACAGTGAGTCCAGAGAGTGCACTGGCACCACTGGGGATGCAGTGCCGTGAGTCCAGAGAGTGCACTGGCACCACTGGGGATGCAGTGCAGTGAGTCCAGAGTGTGACCTGGCACCACTGGGGATGCAGTGCAGTGAGTCCAGAGAGTGCACTGGCACCACTGGGGATGAAGTGCAGTGAGTCCAGAGAGTGCACTGGCACCACTGGGGATGCACCCCGGTGAGTCCAGAGAGTACACTGGCACCACTGGGGATGCACTACAGTGAGTCCAGAGAGTGCACTGGCACCACTGGGGATGCAGTGCTAGTGAGTCCAGAGAGTGCACTGTCACCACTGGGGATGCAGTGCAGTGAGTCCAGAGAGTGCACTGGCACCACTGGGGATGCAGTGCAGTGAGTCCAGAGAGTGCACTGGCACCACTGGGGATGCAGTGCAGTGAGTCCAGAGAGTGCACTGGCACCACTGGGGATGCAATGGAGTGAGTCCAGGGAGTGCACTGGCACCACTGGGGATGCACTGCAGTGACTCAAGAGAGCGCACTGGCACCACTGGGGATGCAGTGCAGTGAGTCCAGAGAGTGCACTGGCACCACAGGGGATACACTGCAGTGAGTCCAGAGAATGCACTGGCACCACTGGGGATGCAATGGAGTGAGTCCAGAGAGTGCACTGGCACCACTGGGGATGCACTGCAGTGACTCAAGAGAGCGCACTGGCACCACTGGGGATGCAGTGCAGTGAGTCCAGAGAGTGCACTGGCACCACTGGGGATGCAGTGCAATGAGTCCAGAGAGTGCACGGGCACCCCTGGGGATGCAGTGCAGTGAGTCCAGAGAGTGCACGGGCACCACTGGGGATGCAGTGCAGTGAGTCCAGAGAGTGCACTGGCACCACTGGTTGTGCAGTGCAGTGAGTCCAGAGAGTGCACTGGCACCACTGGGGATGCAGTGCAGTGAGTCCAGAGAGTACCCTGGCACCAGTGGGGATGCAGTGCAGTGAGTCCAGAGAGTGCACTGGCACCACCTGGGATGCAGTGCAGTGAGTACAGATAGTGCACTGGCACCACTGGGGATGCAGTGTAGTGAGTCCAGAGAGTGCACTGGCACCACTGGGGATGAAGTGCAGTGAGTCCAGAGAGTCCACTGGCACCACAGCGGATGCAGTGCAGTGAGTCCAGAGAGTGCACGGGCACCCCTGGGGATGCAGTGCAGTGAGTCCAGAGAGTGCACGGGCACCACTGCGGATGCAGTGCAGTGAGTCCAGAGAGTGCACTGGCACCACTGGTTGTGCAGTGCAGTGAGTCCAGAGAGTGCACTGGCACCACTGGGGATGCAGTGCAGTGAGTCCAGAGAGTACCCTGGCACCAGTGGGGATGCAGTGCAGTGAGTCCAGAGAGTGCACTGGCACCACCTGGGATGCAGTGCAGTGAGTACAGAGAGTCCACTGGCACCACAGGGGATGCAGTGCAGTGAGTCCAGAGAGTGCACTGGCACCGCTGGAGATGCAGTGCAGTGAGTCCAGATAGTGCACTGGCACCACCTGGGATGCACTGCAGTGAGTCCAGAGAGTGCACAAGCACCACTGGGGATGCACTGCAGTGAGTCCAGAGAGTGCACTGGCACCACTGGGGATGCAGTGCTGTGAGTCCAGAGAGTGCACTGGCACCACTGGGGATGCAGTGCAGTGAGTCCAGAGAGTGCACTGGCACCGCTGGAGATGCAGTGCAGTGAGTCCAGAGAGTGCCCTGGCACCACTGGGGATGCAGTGCAGTGAGTCCAGAGAGTACCCTGGCACCAGTGGCGATGCACTGCAGTGAGTCCAGAGAGTTCACTGGCACCACCGGGGATGCAGTGCAGTGAGTCCAGAGAGTGCCCTGGCACCACTGGGGATGCAGTGAAGTGAGTCCAGAGAGTATCCTGGCACTAGTGGGGATGCAGTGCAGTGAGTCCAGAGAGTTCACTGGCACCAATGGGGATGCAGTTCCGTCAGTCCAGAGAGTGCACTGGCACCACTGGGGATGCAGTACCGTGAGTCCACAGTGTGCACTGGCACCACAGGGGATGCAGTGAAGTGAGTCCAGAGAGTGCACTGGCACCACTGGGGATGCAGTGCAGTGAGTCCAGAGAGTGCACTGGCACCACTGGGGATGCAGTGCAGTGAGTCCAGAGAGTCCACTGGCACCACTGGGGATGCAGTGCCGTGAGTCCAGAGAGTGCACTGGCACCACTGGGGATGCAGTGCCGTGAGTCCAGAGAGTCCACTGGCACCACTGGGGATGCACTACAGTGAGTCCAGAGAGTGCACTGGCACCACTGGGGATGCAGTGCCGTGAGTCCAGAGAGTCCACTGGCACCACTGGGGATGCACTACAGTGAGTCCAGAGAGTGCACTGGCACCACTGGGGATGCAGTGCCGTGAGTCCAGAGAGTGCACTGGCACCACTGGGGATGCAGTGCAGTGAGTCCAGAGTGTGACCTGGCACCACTGGGGATGCAGTGCAGTGAGTCCAGAGAGTGCACTGGCACCACTGGGGATGAAGTGCAGTGAGTCCAGAGAGTGCACTGGCACCACTGGGGATGCACCCCGGTGAGTCCAGAGAGTACACTGGCACCACTGGGGATGCACTACAGTGAGTCCAGAGAGTGCACTGGCACCACTGGGGATGCAGTGCTAGTGAGTCCAGAGAGTGCACTGTCACCACTGGGGATGCAGTGCAGTGAGTCCAGAGAGTGCACTGGCACCACTGGGGATGCAGTGCAGTGAGTCCAGAGAGTGCACTGGCACCACTGGGGATGCAGTGCAGTGAGTCCAGAGAGTGCACTGGCACCACTGGGGATGCAATGGAGTGAGTCCAGAGAGTGCACTGGCACCACTGGGGATGCACTGCAGTGACTCAAGAGAGCGCACTGGCACCACTGGGGATGCAGTGCAGTGAGTCCAGAGAGTGCACTGGCACCACAGGGGATACACTGCAGTGAGTCCAGAGAATGCACTGGCACCA
Organism: Anser anser; assembly: GCF_964211835.1. Lineage (NCBI taxonomy): Eukaryota > Metazoa > Chordata > Aves > Anseriformes > Anatidae > Anser > Anser anser. Next base: position 21,686 of record NW_028154162.1, read on the forward strand.
CTGGGGATGCAATGGAGTGAGTCCAGAGAGTGCACTGGCACCACTGGGGATGCACTGCAGTGACTCAAGAGAGCGCACTGGCACCACTGGGGATGCAGTGCAGTGAGTCCAGAGAGTGCACTGGCACCACTGGGGATGCAGTGCAGTGAGTCCAGAGAGTGCACGGGCACCCCTGGGGATGCAGTGCAGTGAGTCCAGAGAGTGCACGGGCACCACTGGGGATGCAGTGCAGTGAGTCCAGAGAGTGCACTGGCACCACTGGTTGTGCAGTGCAGTGAGTCCAGAGAGTGCCCTGGCACCACTGGGGATGCAGTGCAGTGAGTCCAGAGAGTACCCTGGCACCAGTGGGGATGCAGTGCAGTGAGTCCAGAGAGTGCACTGGCACCACCTGGGATGCAGTGCAGTGAGTACAGATAGTGCACTGGCACCACTGGGGATGCAGTGCAGTGAGTCCAGAGAGTGCACTGGCACCACTGGGGATGAAGTGCAGTGAGTCCAGAGAGTCCACTGGCACCACAGGGGATGCAGTGCAGTGAGTCCAGAGTGTGACCTGGCACCGCTGGAGATGCAGTGCAGTGAGTCCAGATAGTGCACTGGCACCACCTGGGGTGCACTGCAGTGAGTCCAGAGAGTGCACAAGCACCACTGGGGATGCACTGCAGTGAGTCCAGAGAGTGCACTGGCACCACTGGTTGTGCAGTGCAGTGAGTCCAGAGAGTGCACTGGCACCGCTGGAGATGCAGTGCAGTGAGTCCAGAGAGTGCACTGGCACCACCTGGGATGCAGTGCAGTGAGTACAGATAGTGCACTGGCACCACTGGGGATGCACTGCAGTGAGTCCAGAGAGTGCACTGGCACCACTGGGGATGCAGTGCAGTGAGTCCAGAGAGTACACTGGCACCGCTGGAGATGCAGTACAGTGAGTCCAGAGAGTGCACTGGCACCACCTGGGATGCACTGCAGTGAGTCCAGAGAGTGCACTGGCACCTCTGGGGATGCAGTGCAGTGAGTCCAGAGAGTGCACTGGCACCACTGGGGATGCAGTGCCGTGAGTCCAGAGAGTGCACTGGCACCAGTGGGGATGCAATGCAGTGAGTCCAGAGAGTGCACTGGCACCACGACTGATACACTACGGTGAGTCCAGAGAGTGCACTGGCACCACTGGGGATGCAGTGCAGTGAGTCCAGAGAGTGCACTGGCACCACTGGGGATGCAGTGCAGTGAGTCCAGAGAGTGCACTGGCACCACTGGGGATGCAGTGCAGTGAGTTCAGAGAGTGCACTGGCACCACTGGGGATGCAGTGCCGTGAGTCCAGAGAGTGCACTGGCACCACTGGGGATGCAGTGCAGTGAGTCCAGAGAGTGCACTGGCACCACTGGGGATGCAGTGCAGTGAGTCCAGAGTGTGACCTGGCAGCACTGGGGATGCAGTGCAGTGAGTCCAGAGAGTGCACTGGCACCACTGGGGATGAAGTGCAGTGAGTCCAGAGAGTGCACTGGCACCACTGGGGTTGCAGTGCCGTGAGTCCAGAGAGTGCACTGGCACCACTGGGGATGCAGTGCAGTGAGTCCAGAGAGTGCAATGGCACCACTGGGGATGCAGTGCAGTGAGTCCAGAGAGTTCACTGGCACCAATGGGGATGCAGTGCTGTTAGTCCAGAGAGTGCACTGGCACCACCGGGAATTCAGTACAGTGAGTCCAAAGAGTGCACTGGCAGCACTGGGGTTGCACTGCAGTGAGTCCAGAGAGTGCCCTGGCGCCACTGGGGATGCACTGCAGTGAGTCCAGAGAGTGCACTGGCACCACTGGGGATTCAGTGCAGTGAGTCCAGAGAGTGCACTGGCACCACTGGGGATGCACCCCGGTGAGTCCAGAGAGTGCACTGGCAAAACTGGGGATGCACTACAGTGAGTCCAGAGAGTGCACTGGCACCACTGGGGATGCAGTGCAGTGATTCTAGAGAGTACCCTGGCACCACTGGGGATGCAGTGCAGTGAGTCCAGAGAGTGCCCTGGCGCCACTGGGGATGCAGTGCAGTGAGTCCAGAGAGTGCACTGGCACCACTGGGGATGCAGTGCAGTGAGTCCAGAGAGTGCACTGGCACCACTGGGGATGCACTGCAGTGAGTCCAGAGAGTGCACTGGCACCACTGGTGATGCAGGCCAGTGAGTCCAGAGAGTGCACTGGCACCACTGGGGATGCACTGCAGTGAGTCCAGAGAGTGCACTTGCAACACTGGAGATGCAGTGCAGTGAGTCCAGAGAGTGCTCTGGCAACACTGGAGATGCAGTGCAGTGACTCCAGAGAGTGCAGTGGCACCACTGGGGATGCAGTGCAGTGAGTCCAGAGAGGGCACTGGCACCACTGGGGATGCAGTGCAGTGAGTCCAGAGAGTGCACTGGCACCACTGGGGATGCACTGCAGTGAGTCCAGAGAGTGCACTGGCACCACCGGGGATGCACTGCAATGAGTCCAGAGAGTGCACTGGCACCACTGGGGATGCAGTGCCGTGAGTCCAGAGAGTGCACTGGCACCACTGGGGATGCAGTGCAGTGAGTCCAGAGAGTGCACTGGCACCGCTGGGGATGCAGTGCCGTGAGTCCAGAGAGTGCACTGGCACCACTGGGGATGCAGTGCAGTGAGTCCAGAGAGTGCACTGGCACCACTGGGGATGCAGTGCAGTGAGTCCAGAGTGTGACCTGGCACCACTGGGGATGCAGTGCAGTGAGTCCAGAGAGTGCACTGGCACCACTGGGGATGAAGTGCAGTGAGTCCAGAGAGTGCACTGGCACCACTGGGGATGCACCCCGGTGAGTCCAGAGAGTGCACTGGCACCACTGGGGATGCACTACAGTGAGTCCAGAGAGTGCACTGGCACCACTGGGGATGCAGTGCTAGTGAGTCCAGAGAGTGCACTGTCACCACTGGGGATGCAGTGCAGTGAGTCCAGAGAGTGCCCTGGCACCACTGGGGATGCAGTGCAGTGAGTCCAGAGAGTGCACTGGCACCACTGGGGATACACTGCAGAGAGTCCAGAGAGTGCACTGGCCCCACTGGGGATGCAATGGAGTGAGTCCAGAGAGTGCACTGGCACCACTGGGGATGCACTGCAGTGAGTCAAGAGAGCGCACTGGCACCACTGGGGATGCAGTGCAGTGAGTCCAGAGAGTGCACTGGCACCACTGGGGATACACTGCAGTGAGTCCAGAGAGTGCACTGGCACCACTGGGGATGCAGTGCAGTGAGTCCAGAGAGTGCACTGGCACCACTGGGGATGCAGTGCAGTGAGTCCAGAGTGTGACCTGGCACCAGTGGGGATGCAGTGCTGTGAGTCCAGAGAGTGCACTGGCACCACTGGGGATGAAGTGCAGTGAGTCCAGAGAGTGCACTGGCACCACTGGGGATGCACCCCGGTGAGTCCAGAGAGTGCACTGGCACCACTGGGGATGCACTACAGTGAGTCCAGAGAGTGCACTGGCACCACTGGGGATGCAGTGCTAGTGAGTCCAGAGAGTGCACTGTCACCACTGGGGATGCAGTGCAGTGAGTCCAGAGAGTGCACTGGCTCTACCGGGGATGCAGTGCAGTGAGTCCAGAGAGTGCACTGGCACCACTGGGGATACACTGCAGTGAGTCCAGAGAGTGCACTGGCACCACTGGGGATGCAGTGCAGTGAGTCCAGAGAGTGCCCTGGCACCACTGGGGATGCAGTGCAGTGAGTCCAGAGAGTGCCCTGGCACCAGTGGGGATGCAGTGCAGTGAGTCCAGAGAGTTCACTGGCACCACCGGGGATGCAGTGCAGTGAGTCCAGAGAGTGCACTGGCACCACTGGGGATGCAGTGCAGTGAGTCCAGAGAGTATCCTGGCACCAGTGGGGATGCAGTGCAGTGAGTCCAGAGAGTTCACTGGCACCAATGGGGATGCAGTGCCGTCAGTCCAGAGAGTGCACTAGCACCACTGGGGATGCAGTGCCGTGAGTCCACAGTGTGCACTGGCACCACAGGGGATGCAGTGCAGTGAGTCCAGAGAGTGCACTGGCACCACTGGGGATGCAGTGCAGTGAGTCCAGAGAGTGCACTGGCACCACTGGGGATGCAGTGCAGTGAGTCCAGAGAGTGCACTGGCACCACGAGTGATGCACTACAGTGAGTCCAGAGAGTGCACTGGCACCACTGGGGATGCAGTGCAGTGAGTCCAGAGAGTGCACTGGCACCACTGGGGATGCAGTGCAGTGAGTCCAGAGAGTCCACTGGCACCACTGGGGATGCAGTGCCGTGAGTCCAGAGAGTGCACTGGCACCACTGGGGATGCAGTGCAGTGAGTCCAGAGAGTGCACTGGCACCGCTGGGGATGCAGTGCCGTGAGTCCAGAGAGTGCACTGGCACCACTGGGGATGCAGTGCAGTGAGTCCAGAGAGTGCACTGGCACCACTGGGGATGCAGTGCAGTGAGTCCAGAGTGTGACCTGGCACCACTGGGGATGCAGTGCAGTGAGTCCAGAGAGTGCACTGGCACCACTGGGGATGAAGTGCAGTGAGTCCAGAGAGTGCACTGGCACCACTGGGGATGCACCCCGGTGAGTCCAGAGAGTGCACTGGCACCACTGGGGATGCACTACAGTGAGTCCAGAGAGTGCACTGGCACCACTGGGGATGCAGTGCTAGTGAGTCCAGAGAGTGCACTGTCACCACTGGGGATGCAGTGCAGTGAGTCCAGAGAGTGCACTGGCACCACTGGGGATGCAGTGCAGTGAGTCCAGAGAGTGCACTGGCACCACTGGGGATACACTGCAGAGAGTCCAGAGGGTGCACTGGCCCCACTGGGGATGCAATGGAGTGAGTCCAGAGAGTGCACTGGCACCACTGGGGATGCACTGCAGTGACTCAAGAGAGCGCACTGGCACCACTGGGGATGCAGTGCAGTGAGTCCAGAGAGTGCACTGGCTCCACTGGGGATACACTGCAGTGAGTCCAGAGAGTGCACTGGCACCACTGGGGATGCAATGGAGTGAGTCCAGAGAGTGCACTGGCACCACTGGGGATGCACTGCAGTGACTCAAGAGAGCGCACTGGCACCACTGGGGATGCAGTGCAGTGAGTCCAGAGAGTGCACTGGCACCACTGGGGATGCAGTGCAGTGAGTCCAGAGAGTGCACGGGCACCCCTGGGGATGCAGTGCAGTGAGTCCAGAGAGTGCAGTGGCACCACTGGGGATGCAGTGCAGTGAGTTCAGAGAGTGCACTGGCACCACTGGGGATGCAGTGCCGTGAGTCCAGAGAGTGCACTGGCACCACTGGGGATGCAGTGCAGTGAGTCCAGAGAGTGCACTGGCACCACTGGGGATGCAGTGCAGTGAGTCCAGAGTGTGACCTGGCAGCACTGGGGATGCAGTGCAGTGAGTCCAGAGAGTGCACTGGCACCACTGGGGATGAAGTGCAGTGAGTCCAGAGAGTGCACTGGCACCACTGGGGTTGCAGTGCCGTGAGTCCAGAGAGTGCACTGGCACCACTGGGGATACACTGCAGTGAGTCCAGAGAGTGCACTGGCACCACTGGGGATGCAGTGCAGTGAGTCCAGAGAGTGCACTGGCACCACTGGGGATGCAGTGCAGTGAGTCCAGAGTGTGACCTGGCACCAGTGGGGATGCAGTGCTGTGAGTCCAGAGAGTGCACTGGCACCACTGGGGATGAAGTGCAGTGAGTCCAGAGAGTGCACTGGCACCACTGGGGATGCACCCCGGTGAGTCCAGAGAGTGCACTGGCACCACTGGGGATGCACTACAGTGAGTCCAGAGAGTGCACTGGCACCACTGGGGATGCAGTGCTAGTGAGTCCAGAGAGTGCACTGTCACCACTGGGGATGCAGTGCAGTGAGTCCAGAGAGTGCACTGGCTCTACCGGGGATGCAGTGCAGTGAGTCCAGAGAGTGCACTGGCACCACTGGGGATACACTGCAGTGAGTCCAGAGAGTGCACTGGCACCACTGGGGATGCAGTGCAGTGAGTCCAGAGAGTGCACTGGCACCACTGGGGATGCAGTGCAGTGAGTCCAGAGAGTGCCCTGGCACCAGTGGGGATGCAGTGCAGTGAGTCCAGAGAGTTCACTGGCACCACCGGGGATGCAGTGCAGTGAGTCCAGAGAGTGCACTGGCACCACTGGGGATGCAGTGCAGTGAGTCCAGAGAGTATCCTGGCACCAGTGGGGATGCAGTGCAGTGAGTCCAGAGAGTTCACTGGCACCAATGGGGATGCAGTGCCGTCAGTCCAGAGAGTGCACTAGCACCACTGGGGATGCAGTGCCGTGAGTCCACAGTGTGCACTGGCACCACAGGGGATGCAGTGCAGTGAGTCCAGAGAGTGCACTGGCACCACTGGGGATGCAGTGCAGTGAGTCCAGAGAGTGCACTGGCACCACTGGGGATGCAGTGCAGTGAGTCCAGAGAGTGCACTGGCACCACGAGTGATGCACTACAGTGAGTCCAGAGAGTGCACTGGCACCACTGGGGATGCAGTGCAGTGAGTCCAGAGAGTGCACTGGCACCACTGGGGATGCAGTGCAGTGAGTCCAGAGAGTCCACTGGCACCACTGGGGATGCAGTGCCGTGAGTCCAGAGAGTGCACTGGCACCACTGGGGATGCAGTGCAGTGAGTCCAGAGAGTGCACTGGCACCGCTGGGGATGCAGTGCCGTGAGTCCAGAGAGTGCACTGGCACCACTGGGGATGCAGTGCAGTGAGTCCAGAGAGTGCACTGGCACCACTGGGGATGCAGTGCAGTGAGTCCAGAGTGTGACCTGGCACCACTGGGGATGCAGTGCAGTGAGTCCAGAGAGTGCACTGGCACCACTGGGGATGAAGTGCAGTGAGTCCAGAGAGTGCACTGGCACCACTGGGGATGCACCCCGGTGAGTCCAGAGAGTGCACTGGCACCACTGGGGATGCACTACAGTGAGTCCAGAGAGTGCACTGGCACCACTGGGGATGCAGTGCTAGTGAGTCCAGAGAGTGCACTGTCACCACTGGGGATGCAGTGCAGTGAGTCCAGAGAGTGCACTGGCACCACTGGGGATGCAGTGCAGTGAGTCCAGAGAGTGCACTGGCACCACTGGGGATACACTGCAGAGAGTCCAGAGGGTGCACTGGCCCCACTGGGGATGCAATGGAGTGAGTCCAGAGAGTGCACTGGCACCACTGGGGATGCACTGCAGTGACTCAAGAGAGCGCACTGGCACCACTGGGGATGCAGTGCAGTGAGTCCAGAGAGTGCACTGGCTCCACTGGGGATACACTGCAGTGAGTCCAGAGAGTGCACTGGCACCACTGGGGATGCAATGGAGTGAGTCCAGAGAGTGCACTGGCACCACTGGGGATGCACTGCAGTGACTCAAGAGAGCGCACTGGCACCACTGGGGATGCAGTGCAGTGAGTCCAGAGAGTGCACTGGCACCACTGGGGATGCAGTGCAGTGAGTCCAGAGAGTGCACGGGCACCCCTGGGGATGCAGTGCAGTGAGTCCAGAGAGTGCAGTGGCACCACTGGGGATGCAGTGCAGTGAGTTCAGAGAGTGCACTGGCACCACTGGGGATGCAGTGCCGTGAGTCCAGAGAGTGCACTGGCACCACTGGGGATGCAGTGCAGTGAGTCCAGAGAGTGCACTGGCACCACTGGGGATGCAGTGCAGTGAGTCCAGAGTGTGACCTGGCAGCACTGGGGATGCAGTGCAGTGAGTCCAGAGAGTGCACTGGCACCACTGGGGATGAAGTGCAGTGAGTCCAGAGAGTGCACTGGCACCACTGGGGTTGCAGTGCCGTGAGTCCAGAGAGTGCACTGGCACCACTGGGGATGCAGTGCAGTGAGTCCAGAGAGTGCAATGGCACCACTGGGGATGCAGTGCAGTGAGTCCAGAGAGTTCACTGGCACCAATGGGGATGCAGTGCTGTGAGTCCAGAGAGTGCACTGGCACCACCGGGAATTCAGTACAGTGAGTCCAAAGAGTGCACTGGCAGCACTGGGGTTGCACTGCAGTGAGTCCAGAGAGTGCCCTGGCGCCACTGGGGATGCACTGCAGTGAGTCCAGAGAGTGACCTGGCACCACTATGGATTCAGTGCAGTGAGTCCAGAGAGTGCACTGGCACCACTGGGGATGCAGTGCAGTGATTCTAGAGAGTACCCTGGCACCACTGGGGATGCAGTGCAGTGACTCCAGAGAGTGCACTGGAACCACTGGGGATGCACGGCAGTGAGTCCAGAGAGTGCACTGGCACCACTGGGGATGCAGTGCAGTGAGTCCAGAGAGTGCACTGGCACCACTGAGGATGCACTGCAGTGAGTCCAGAGAGTGCACTGGCACCACTGGTGATGCAGGCCAGTGAGTCCAGAGAGTGCACTGGCACCACTGGGGATGCACTGCAGTGAGTCCAGAGAGTGCACTTGCAACACTGGAGATGCAGTGCAGTGAGTCCAGAGAGTGCTCTGGCAACACTGGAGATGCAGTGCAGTGACTCCAGAGAGTGCAGTGGCACCAGTGGGGATGCAGTGCAGTGAGTCCAGAGAGGGCACTGGCACCAGTGGGGATGCAGTGCAGTGAGTCCAGAGAGTGCACTGGCACCACTGGGGATGCACTGCAGTGAGTCCAGAGAGTGCACTGGCACCACTGGGGATGCAGTGCCGTGAGTCCAGAGAGTGCACTGGCACCACTGGGGATGCAGTGCCGTGAGTCCAGAGAGTGCACTGGCACCACTGGGGATGCAGTGCAGTGAGTCCAGAGAGTGCACTGGCACCACTGGGGATGCAGTGCAGTGAGTCCAGAGAGTCCACTGGCACCACTGGGGATGCAGTGCCGTGAGTCCAGAGAGTGCACTGGCACCACTGGGGATGCAGTGCCGTGAGTCCAGAGAGTCCACTGGCACCACTGGGGATGCACTACAGTGAGTCCAGAGAGTGCACTGGCACCAGTGGGGATGCAGTGCAGTGAGTCCAGAGAGTGCACTGGCACCACGACTGATGCACTACAGTGAGTCCAGAGAGTGCACTGGCACCACTGGGGATGCAGTGCAGTGAGTCCAGAGAGTGCACTGGCACCACTGGGGATGCAGTGCAGTGAGTCCAGAGAGTGCAGTGGCACCACTGGGGATGCAGTGCAGTGAGTTCAGAGAGTGCACTGGCACCACTGGGGATGCAGCGCAGTGAGTCCAGAGAGTGCACTGGCACCACTGGGGATGCAGTGCAGTGAGTCCAGAGAGTGCACTGGCACCACTGGGGATGCAGTGCAGTGAGTCCAGAGTGTGACCTGGCAGCACTGGGGATGCAGTGCAGTGAGTCCAGAGAGTGCACTGGCACCACTGGGGATGAAGTGCAGTGAGTCCAGAGAGTGCACTGGCACCACTGGGCTTGCAGTGCCGTGAGTCCAGAGAGTGCACTGGCACCACTGGGGATGCAGTGCAGTGAGTCCAGAGAGTGCAATGGCACCACTGGGGATGCAGTGCAGTGAGTCCAGAGAGTTCACTGGCACCGCTGGGGATGCAGTGCCGTGAGTCTAGAGAGCGCACTGGCACCACCGGGATTTCAGTACAGTGAGTCCAAAGAGTGCACTGGCAGCACTGGGGATGCACTGCAGTGAGTCCAGAGAGTGCCCTGGCGCCACTGGGGATGCACTGCAGTGAGTCCAGAGAGTGCACTGGCACCACTGGGGATTCAGTGCAGTGAGTCCAGAGAGTGCACTGGCACCACTGGGGATGCACCCCGGTGAGTCCAGAGAGTGCACTGGCAAAACTGGGGATGCACTACAGTGAGTCCAGAGAGTGCACTGGCACCACTGGGGATGCAGTGCAGTGATTCTAGAGAGTACCCTGGCACCACTGGGGATACAGTGCAGTGAGTCCAGAGAGTGCCCTGGCGCCACTGGGGATGCAGTGCAGTGAGTCCAGAGAGTTCACTGGCACCAATGGGGATGCAGTGCCGTCAGTCCAGAGAGTGCACTAGCACCACTGGGGATGCAGTGCCGTGAGTCCACAGTGTGCACTGGCACCACAGGGGATGCAGTGCAGTGAGTCCAGAGAGTGCACTGGCACCACTGGGGATGCAGTGCAGTGAGTCCAGAGAGTGCACTGGCACCACTGGGGATGCAGTGCAGTGAGTCCAGAGAGTGCACTGGCACCACGAGTGATGCACTACAGTGAGTCCAGAGAGTGCACTGGCACCACTGGGGATGCAGTGCAGTGAGTCCAGAGAGTGCACTGGCACCACTGGGGATGCAGTGCAGTGAGTCCAGAGAGTCCACTGGCACCACTGGGGATGCAGTGCCGTGAGTCCAGAGAGTGCACTGGCACCACTGGGGATGCACTGCAGTGAGTCCAGAGAGTGCACTGGCACCGCTGGGGATGCAGTGCCGTGAGTCCAGAGAGTGCACTGGCACCACTGGGGATGCAGTGCAGTGAGTCCAGAGAGTGCACTGGCACCACTGGGGATGCAGTGCAGTGAGTCCAGAGTGTGACCTGGCACCACTGGGGATGCAGTGCAGTGAGTCCAGAGAGTGCACTGGCACCACTGGGGATGAAGTGCAGTGAGTCCAGAGAGTGCACTGGCACCACTGGGGATGCACCCCGGTGAGTCCAGAGAGTGCACTGGCACCACTGGGGATGCACTACAGTGAGTCCAGAGAGTGCACTGGCACCACTGGGGATGCAGTGCTAGTGAGTCCAGAGAGTGCACTGTCACCACTGGGGATGCAGTGCAGTGAGTCCAGAGAGTGCACTGGCACCACTGGGGATGCAGTGCAGTGAGTCCAGAGAGTGCACTGGCACCACTGGGGATACACTGCAGAGAGTCCAGAGAGTGCACTGGCCCCACTGGGGATGCAATGGAGTGAGTCCAGAGAGTGCACTGGCACCACTGGGGATGCACTGCAGTGACTCAAGAGAGCGCACTGGCACCACTGGGGATGCAGTGCAGTGAGTCCAGAGAGTGCACTGGCACCACTGGGGATGCAGTGCAGTGAGTCCAGAGAGTGCACTGGCACCACTGGGGATGCAATGGAGTGAGTCCAGAGAGTGCACTGGCACCACTGGGGATGCACTGCAGTGACTCAAGAGAGCGCACTGGCACCACTGGGGATGCAGTGCAGTGAGTCCAGAGAGTGCACTGGCACCACTGGGGATGCAGTGCAGTGAGTCCAGAGAGTGCACGGGCACCCCTGGGGATGCAGTGCAGTGAGTCCAGAGAGTGCACGGGCACCACTGGGGATGCAGTGCAGTGAGTCCAGAGAGTGCACTGGCACCACTGGTTGTGCAGTGCAGTGAGTCCAGAGAGTGCACTGGCACCACTGGGGATGCAGTGCAGTGAGTACAGATAGCACACTGGCACCACTGGGGATGCAGTTCAGTGAGTCCAGAGAGTGCACGGGCACCACTGGTTGTGCAGTGCAGTGAGTCCAGAGAGTGCACTGGCACCACCTGGGATGCAGTGCAGTGAGTACAGATAGTGCACTGGCACCACTGGGGATGCAGTGCAGTGAGTCCAGAGAGTGCACTGGCACCACTGGGGATGCAGTGCAGTGAGTCCAGAGAGTGCACTGGCACCACTAGGGATGCAGTGCAGTGAGTCCAGAGAGTGCACTGGCACCGCTGGAGATGCAGTGCAGTGAGTCCAGATAGTGCACTGGCACCACTGGGGATGCACTGCAGTGAGTCCAGAGAGTGCACTGGCACCTCTGGGGATGCAGTGCAGTGAGTCCAGAGAGTGCACTGGCACCACGGGGGGTGCAGTGCAGTGAGTCCAGAGAGTGCACTGGCACCAGTGGGGATGCACTGCAGTGAGTCCAGAGAGTGCACAGGCACCACTGGGGATGCACTGCAGTGAGTCCAGAGAGTGCACTGGCACCACTGGTTGTGCAGTGCAGTGAGTCCAGAGAGTGCACTGGCACCGCTGGAGATGCAGTGCAGTGAGTCCAGAGAGTGCACTGGCACCACCTGGGATGCAGTGCAGTGAGTCCAGAGAGTGCACTGGCACCACTGGGGATGCAGTGCAGTGAGTCCAGAGAGTGCACTGGCACCACTGGGGATGCAGTGCAGTGAGTCCAGAGAGTACACTGGCACCACTGGGGATGCAGTGCAGTGAGTCCAGAGAGTGCAGTTGCACCACTGGGGATACAGCGCAGTGAGTCCAGAGAGTGCACTGGCACCACTGGGGATGCAGCGCAGTGAGTCCAGAGAGTGCACTGGCACCACTGGGGATGCACTGCAGTGAGTCCAGAGAGTGCACTGGCACCACCGGGGATGCACTGCAATGAGTCCAGAGAGTGCACTGGCACCACTGGGGATGCAGTGCCGTGAGTCCAGAGAGTGCACTGGCACCACTGGGGATGCAGTGCAGTGAGTCCAGAGAGTGCACTGGCACCACTGGGGATGCAGTGCAGTGAGTCCAGAGAGTCCACTGGCACCACTGGGGATGCAGTGCAGTGAGTCCAGAGAGTGCACTGGCACCACTGGGGATGCAGTGCCGTGAGTCCAGAGAGTCCACTGGCACCACTGGGGATGCAGTGCCGTGAGTCCAGAGAGTGCACTGGCACCAGTGGGGATGCAGTGCAGTGAGTCCAGAGAGTGCACTGGCACCACGACTGATGCACTACAGTGAGTCCAGAGAGTGCACTGGCACCACTGGGGATGCAGTGCAGTGAGTCCAGAGAGTGCACTGGCACCACTGGGGATGCAGTGCAGTGAGTCCAGAGAGTGCAGTGGCACCACTGGGGATGCAGTGCAGTGAGTTCAGAGAGTGCACTGGCACCACTGGGGATGCAGTGCCGTGAGTCCAGAGAGTGCACTGGCACCACTGGGGATGCAGTGCAGTGAGTCCAGAGAGTGCACTGGCACCACTGGGGATGCAGTGCAGTGAGTCCAGAGTGTGACCTGGCAGCACTGGGGATGCAGTGCAGTGAGTCCAGAGAGTGCACTGGCACCACTGGGGATGAAGTGCAGTGAGTCCAGAGAGTGCACTGGCACCACTGGGGATGCAGTGCCGTGAGTCCAGAGAGTGCACTGGCACCACTGGGGATGCAGTGCAGTGAGTCCAGAGAGTGCAATGGCACCACTGGGGATGCAGTGCAGTGAGTCCAGAGAGTTCACTGGCACCAATGGGGATGCAGTGCTGTGAGTCCAGAGAGTGCACTGGCACCACCGGGAATTCAGTACAGTGAGTCCAAAGAGTGCACTGGCAGCACTGGGGTTGCACTGCAGTGAGTCCAGAGAGTGCCCTGGCGCCACTGGGGATGCACTGCAGTGAGTCCAGAGAGTGCACTGGCACCACTGGGGATTCAGTGCAGTGAGTCCAGAGAGTGCACTGGCACCACTGGGGATGCACCCCGGTGAGTCCAGAGAGTGCACTGGCGCCACTGGGGATGCAGTGCAGTGATTCTAGAGAGTACCCTGGCACCACTGGGGATGCAGTGCAGTGAGTCCAGAGAGTGCACTGGCGCCACTGGGGATGCAGTGCAGTGAGTCCCGAGAGTGCACTGGCACCACTGGGGATGCAGTGCAGTGAGTCCAGAGAGTGCACTGGCACCACTGGGGATGCACTGCAGTGAGTCCAGAGAGTGCACTGGCACCACTGGTGATGCAGGCCAGTGAGTCCAGAGAGTGCACTGGCACCACTGGGGATGCACTGCAGTGAGTCCAGAGAGTGCACTTGCAACACTGGAGATGCAGTGCAGTGAGTCCAGAGAGTGCTCTGGCAACACTGGAGATGCAGTGCAGTGACTCCAGAGAGTGCAGTGGCACCACTGGGGATGCAGTGCAGTGAGTCCAGAGAGGGCACTGGCACCACTGGGGATGCAGTGCAGTGAGTCCAGAGAGTGCACTGGCACCACTGGGGATGCACTGCAGTGAGTCCAGAGAGTGCACTGGCACCACCGGGGATGCACTGCAATGAGTCCAGAGAGTGCACTGGCACCACTGGGGATGCAGTGCCGTGAGTCCAGAGAGTGCACTGGCACCACTGGGGATGCAGTGCAGTGAGTCCAGAGAGTGCACTGGCACCACTGGGGATGCAGTGCAGTGAGTCCAGAGAGTCCACTGGCACCACTGGGGATGCAGTGCCGTGAGTCCAGAGAGTGCACTGGCACCACTGGGGATGCAGTGCCGTGAGTCCAGAGAGTCCACTGGCACCACTGGGGATGCAGTGCCGTGAGTCCAGAGAGTGCACTGGCACCAGTGGGGATGCAGTGCAGTGAGTCCAGAGAGTGCACTGGCACCACGACTGATGCACTACAGTGAGTCCAGAGAGTGCACTGGCACCACTGGGGATGCAGTGCAGTGAGTCCAGAGAGTGCACTGGCACCACTGGGGATGCAGTGCAGTGAGTCCAGAGAGTGCACTGGCACCACTGGGGATGCAGTGCAGTGAGTTCAGAGAGTGCACTGGCACCACTGGGGATGCAGTGCAGTGAGTCCAGAGAGTGCACTGGCACCACTGGGGATGCAGTGCAGTGAGTCCAGAGAGTGCACTGGCACCACTGGGGATGCAGTGCAGTGAGTCCAGAGTGTGACCTGGCAGCACTGGGGATGCAGTGCAGTGAGTCCAGAGAGTGCACTGGCACCACTGGGGATGAAGTGCAGTGAGTCCAGAGAGTGCACTGGCACCACTGGGGTTGCAGTGCCGTGAGTCCAGAGAGTGCACTGGCACCACTGGGGATGCAGTGCAGTGAGTCCAGAGAGTGCAATGGCACCACTGGGGATGCAGTGCAGTGAGTCCAGAGAGTTCACTGGCACCACTGGGGATGCAGTGCTGTGAGTCCAGAGAGCGCACTGGCACCACCGGGAATTCAGTACAGTGAGTCCAAAGAGTGCACTGGCAGCACTGGGGATGCACTGCAGTGAGTCCAGAGAGTGCCCTGGCGCCACTGGGGATGCACTGCAGTGAGTCCAGAGAGTGCACTGGCACCACTGGGGATTCAGTGCAGTGAGTCCAGAGAGTGCACTGGCACCACTGGGGATGCACCCCGGTGAGTCCAGAGAGTGCACTGGCAAAACTGGGGATGCACTACAGTGAGTCCAGAGAGTGCACTGGCACCACTGGGGATGCAGTGCAGTGATTCTAGAGAGTACCCTGGCACCACTGGGGATGCAGTGCCGTGAGTCCAGAGAGTGCCCTGGCGCCACTGGGGATGCAGTGCAGTGAGTCCAGAGAGTGCACTGGCACCACTGGGGATGCAGTGCAGTGAGTCCAGAGAGTGCACTGGCACCACTGGGGATGCACACCGGTGAGTCCAGAGAGTGCACTGGCAAAACTGGGGATGCACTACAGTAAGTCCAGAGAGTGCACTGGCACCACTGGGGATGCAGTGCAGTGATTCTAGAGAGTACCCTGGCACCACTGGGGATGCAGTGCAGTGAGTCCAGAGAGTGCACTGGCACCACTGGGGATGCAGTGCCGTGAGTCCAGAGAGTGCACTAGCACCACTGGGGATGTAGTGCCGTGAGTCCAGAGTGTGCACTGCCACCACTGGGGATGCAGTGCAGTGAGTCCAGAGAGTGCACTGGCACCACTGGGGATGCAGTGCAGTGAGTCCAGAGAGTGCACTGGCACCACTGGGGATGCAGTGCCGTGAGTCCAGAGAGTGCACTGGCTCTACCGGGGATGCAGTGCAGTGAGTCCAGAGAGTGCACTGGCACCACTGGGGATACACTGCAGTGAGTCCAGAGAGTGCACTGGCACCACTGGGGATGCAGTGCAGTGAGTCCAGAGAGTGCACTGGCACCACTGGGGATGAAGTGCAGTGAGTCCAGAGAGTGCACTGGCACCACTGGGGATGCACCCCGGTGAGTCCAGAGAGTGCACTGGCACCACTGGGGATGCACTACAGTGAGTCCAGAGAGTGCACTGGCACCACTGGGGATGCAGTGCTAGTGAGTCCAGAGAGTGCACTGTCACCACTGGGGATGCAGTGCAGTGAGTCCAGAGAGTGCACTGGCACCACTGGGGATGCAGTGCAGTGAGTCCAGAGAGTGCACTGGCACCACTGGGGATACACTGCAGAGAGTCCAGAGAGTGCACTGGCCCCACTGGGGATGCAATGGAGTGAGTCCAGAGAGTGCACTGGCACCACTGGGGATGCACTGCAGTGACTCAAGAGAGCGCACTGGCACCACTGGGGATGCAGTGCAGTGAGTCCAGAGAGTGCACTGGCACCACTGGGGATACACTGCAGTGAGTCCAGAGAGTGCACTGGCACCACTGGGGATGCAATGGAGTGAGTCCAGAGAGTGCACTGGCACCACTGGGGATGCACTACAGTGACTCAAGAGAGCGCACTGGCACCACTGGGGATGCAGTGCAGTGAGTCCAGAGAGTGCACTGGCACCACTGGGGATGCAGTGCAGTGAGTCCAGAGAGTGCACGGGCACCCCTGGGGATGCAGTGCAGTGAGTCCAGAGAGTGCACGGGCACCACTGGGGATGCAGTGCAGTGAGTCCAGAGAGTGCACTGGCACCACTGGTTGTGCAGTGCAGTGAGTCCAGAGAGTGCACTGGCACCACTGGGGATGCAGTGCAGTGAGTACAGATAGCACACTGGCACCACTGGGGATGCAGTTCAGTGAGTCCAGAGAGTGCACGGGCACCACTGGGGATGCAGTGCAGTGAGTCCAGAGAGTGCACGGGCACCACTGGGGATGCAGTGCAGTGAGTCCAGAGAGTGCACTGGCACCACTGGTTGTGCAGTGCAGTGAGTCCAGAGAGTGCACTGGCACCACCTGGGATGCAGTGCAGTGAGTACAGATAGTGCACTGGCACCACTGGGGATGCAGTGCAGTGAGTCCAGAGAGTGCACTGGCACCACTGGGGATGCAGTGCAGTGAGTCCAGAGAGTGCACTGGCACCACTAGGGATGCAGTGCAGTGAGTCCAGAGAGTGCACTGGCACCGCTGGAGATGCAGTGCAGTGAGTCCAGATAGTGCACTGGCACCACTGGGGATGCACTGCAGTGAGTCCAGAGAGTGCACTGGCACCTCTGGGGATGCAGTGCAGTGAGTCCAGAGAGTGCACTGGCACCACGGGGGGTGCAGTGCAGTGAGTCCAGAGAGTGCACTGGCACCAGTGGGGATGCACTGCAGTGAGTCCAGAGAGTGCACAGGCACCACTGGGGATGCACTGCAGTGAGTCCAGAGAGTGCACTGGCACCACTGGTTGTGCAGTGCAGTGAGTCCAGAGAGTGCACTGGCACCGCTGGAGATGCAGTGCAGTGAGTCCAGAGAGTGCACTGGCACCACCTGGGATGCAGTGCAGTGAGTCCAGAGAGTGCACTGGCACCACTGGGGATGCAGTGCAGTGAGTCCAGAGAGTGCACTGGCACCACTGGGGATGCAGTGCAGTGAGTCCAGAGAGTGCACTGGCACCGCTGGAGATGCAGTGCAGTGAGTCCAGATAGTGCACTGGCACCACCTGGGTTGCAGTGCAGTGAGTCCAGAGAGTGCACTGGCACCTCTGGGGATGCAGTGCGGTGAGTCCAGAGAGTGCCCTGGCACCTCTGGGGATGAAGTGCAGTGAGTCCAGAGAGTGCACTGGCACCACTGGGGATGCAGTGCAGTGAGTCCAGAGAGTGCAGTTGCACCACTGGGGATACAACGCAGTGAGTCCAGAGAGTGCACTGGCACCACTGGGGATGCAGCGCAGTGAGTCCAGAGAGTGCACTGGCACCACTGGGGATGCAGCGCAGTGAGTCCAGAGAGTGCACTGGCACCACTGGGGATGCAGTGCAGTGAGTCCAGAGAGTGCACTGAGAGCACTGGGGATGCAGTGCAGTGAGTCCAGAGAGTGCACTTGCACCACTGGGGAGACAGTGCCGTGAGTCCAGAGAGTGCACTGGCACCACTGGGGATGCAGTGCAGTGAGTCCAGAGAGTGCACTGGCACCACTGGGGATGCAGTGCCGTGAGTCCAGAGAGTGCACTGGCACCACTGGGGATGCACTGCAGTGAGTCCAGAGAGGGCACTGGCACTATTGGGGATGCACCCCGGTGAGTCCAGAGAGTGCACTGGCACCACTGGGGATGCAGTGCACTGAGTCCAGAGAGGTCACTGGCACCACTGGGGATGCAGTGCAGTGAGTCCAGAGAGTGCCCTGGCACCACTGGGGATGCAGTGCAGTGAGTCCAGAGAGTGCACTGGCACCACTGGGGATGCAGTGCAGTGAGTCCAGAGAGTGCCGTGGCACCACTGGGGATGCAGTGCAGTGAGTCCAGAGAGTGCCCTGGCACCACTGGGGATGCAGTGCAGTGAGTCCAGAGAGTGCACTGGCACCACTGGGGATGCAGTGCAGTGAGTCCAGAGAGTGCACTGGCACCACTGGGGATGCAGTGCAGTGAGTCCAGAGAGTGCACTGGCACCACTGGGGATGCAGTGCAGTGAGTCCAGAGAGTGCACTGGCACC
Organism: Anser anser; assembly: GCF_964211835.1. NCBI lineage: Eukaryota > Metazoa > Chordata > Aves > Anseriformes > Anatidae > Anser > Anser anser. The sequence goes on from NW_028154162.1 coordinate 40,096, forward strand.
AATGGCAATGCAGTGCAGTGAGTCCAGAGAGTGCCTTGGCACCACTGGGGATGCAGTGCAGTGAGTCCAGAGAGTGCCCTGGCACCACTGGGGATGCAGTGCCGTGAGTCCAGAGTGTGCACTGGCACCACTGGCAATGCAGTGCAGTGAGTCCAGAGAGTGCACTGGCACCAGTGGGGATGCAGTGCTGTGAGTCCAGAGAGTGCCTTGGCACCACTGGGGATGCAGTGCAGTGAGTCCAGAGAGTGCACTGGCACTACCGGGGATGCAGTGCCGTGAGTCCAGAGAGTGCACTGGCACCACTGGGGATGCACTGCAGTGAGTCCAGAGAGTGCATTGTCACCACCGGGGATGCACTGCAGTGAGACCAGAGATTGCACTGGTACGATTGGGGATGCACTGCAATGAGTCCAGAGAGTGCACTGGCACCACTGGGGATGCAGTGCAGTGAGTCCAGAGAGTGCACTGGCACCACTGGGGATGCAGTGCAGTGACTCAAGAGAGTGCACTGGCACCACTAGGGATGCAGTGCAGTGAGCTCAGAGAGTGCACTGGCACCACTGGGGATGCAGTGCAGTGAGTCCAGAGAGTGCACTGGCACCACTGGGGATGCAGTGCAGTGAGTCCACAGAGTGCACTGGCACCACTGGGGATGCAGTGAAATGAGTCCAGAGAGTGCACTGGCACCACTGGGGATGCACTGCAGTGAGTCCAGAGAGTGCACTGGCACCACTGGGGATGAAGTGCGGTGAGTCCAGAGAGTGCACTGGCACCACTGGGGATGCACTGCAGTGAGTCCAGAGAGGGCACTGGCACTATTGGGGATGCACCCCGGTGAGTCCAGAGAGTGCCCTGGCACCACTGGGGATGCAGTGCAGTGAGTCCAGAGAGTGCACTGGCACCACTGGGGATGCAGTGCAGTGAGTCCAGAGAGTGCACTGGCACCACTGAGGATGCACTGCAATGAGTCCAGAGAGTGCACTGGCACCAATGGCAATGCAGTGCAGTGAGTCCAGAGAGTGCCTTGGCACCACTGGGGATGAAGTGCCGTGAGTCCAGAGAGTACCCTGGCACCACTGGGGAAGCAGTGCAGTGAGTCCAGAGTGTGCACTGGCACCACTGGGGATGCAGTGCAGTGAGTCCAGAAAGTGCACTGGCACCAGTGGGGATGCAGTGCTGTGAGTCCAGAGAGTGCACTGGCAGCACTGGGGGTGCAGTGCAGTGAGTCCAGAGAGTGCACTGGCACTACTGGGGATGCAGTGCAGTGAGTCCAGAGAGTGCACTCGCACTACCGGGGATGCAGTGCCGTGAGTCCAGAGAGCGCACTGGCACCACTGGGGATGCAGTGCAGTGAGTCCAGAGAGTGCACTGGCACCACTGGGGATGCAGTGCAGTGAGTCCAGAGAGTGCACGGGCACCCCTGGGGATGCAGTGCAGTGAGTCCAGAGAGTGCACGGGCACCACTGGGGATGCAGTGCAGTGAGTCCAGAGAGTGCACTGGCACCACTGGTTGTGCAGTGCAGTGAGTCCAGAGAGTGCACTGGCACCACTGGGGATGCAGTGCAGTGAGTACAGATAGCACGCTGGCACCACTGGGGCTGCAGTGCCGTGAGTCCAGAGAGTGCACTGGCACCACTGGGGATGCAGTGCAGTGAGTCCAGAGAGTGCACGGGCACCACTGGGGATGCAGTGCAGTGAGTCCAGAGAGTGCACTGGCACCACTGGTTGTGCAGTGCAGTTAGTCCAGAGAGTGCACTGGCACCACCTGGGATGCAGTGCAGTGAGTACAGATAGTGCACTGGCACCACTGGGGATGCAGTGCAGTGAGTCCAGAGAGTGCACTGGCACCACTGGGGATGCAGTGCAGTGAGTCCAGAGAGTGCACTGGCACCACTAGGGATGCAGTGCAGTGAGTCCAGAGAGTGCACTGGCACCGCTGGAGATGCAGTGCAGTGAGTCCAGAGAGTCCACTGGCACCACTGGGGATGCAGTGCCGTGAGTCCAGAGAGTGCACTGGCACCGCTGGGGATGCAGTGCCGTGAGTCCAGAGAGTGCACTGGCACCACTGGGGATGCAGTGCAGTGAGTCCAGAGAGTGCACTGGCACCACTGGGGATGCAGTGCAGTGAGTCCAGAGTGTGACCTGGCACCACTGGGGATGCAGTGCAGTGAGTCCAGAGAGTGCACTGGCACCACTGGGGATGAAGTGCAGTGAGTCCAGAGAGTGCACTGGCACCACTGGGGATGCACCCCGGTGAGTCCAGAGAGTGCACTGGCACCACTGGGGATGCACTACAGTGAGTCCAGAGAGTGCACTGGCACCACTGGGGATGCAGTGCTAGTGAGTCCAGAGAGTGCACTGTCACCACTGGGGATGCAGTGCAGTGAGTCCAGAGAGTGCACTGGCACCACTGGGGATGCAGTGCAGTGAGTCCAGAGAGTGCACTGGCACCACTGGGGATACACTGCAGAGAGTCCAGAGAGTGCACTGGCCCCACTGGGGATGCAATGGAGTGAGTCCAGAGAGTGCACTGGCACCACTGGGGATGCACTGCAGTGACTCAAGAGAGCGCACTGGCACCACTGGGGATGCAGTGCAGTGAGTCCAGAGAGTGCACTGGCACCACTGGGGATGCAGTGCAGTGAGTCCAGAGAGTGCACTGGCACCACTGGGGATGCAATGGAGTGAGTCCAGAGAGTGCACTGGCACCACTGGGGATGCACTGCAGTGACTCAAGAGAGCGCACTGGCACCACTGGGGATGCAGTGCAGTGAGTCCAGAGAGTGCACTGGCACCACTGGGGATGCAGTGCAGTGAGTCCAGAGAGTGCACGGGCACCCCTGGGGATGCAGTGCAGTGAGTCCAGAGAGTGCACGGGCACCACTGGGGATGCAGTGCAGTGAGTCCAGAGAGTGCACTGGCACCACTGGTTGTGCAGTGCAGTGAGTCCAGAGAGTGCACTGGCACCACTGGGGATGCAGTGCAGTGAGTACAGATAGCACACTGGCACCACTGGGGATGCAGTTCAGTGAGTCCAGAGAGTGCACGGGCACCACTGGTTGTGCAGTGCAGTGAGTCCAGAGAGTGCACTGGCACCACCTGGGATGCAGTGCAGTGAGTACAGATAGTGCACTGGCACCACTGGGGATGCAGTGCAGTGAGTCCAGAGAGTGCACTGGCACCACTGGGGATGCAGTGCAGTGAGTCCAGAGAGTGCACTGGCACCACTAGGGATGCAGTGCAGTGAGTCCAGAGAGTGCACTGGCACCGCTGGAGATGCAGTGCAGTGAGTCCAGATAGTGCACTGGCACCACTGGGGATGCACTGCAGTGAGTCCAGAGAGTGCACTGGCACCTCTGGGGATGCAGTGCAGTGAGTCCAGAGAGTGCACTGGCACCACGGGGGGTGCAGTGCAGTGAGTCCAGAGAGTGCACTGGCACCAGTGGGGATGCACTGCAGTGAGTCCAGAGAGTGCACAGGCACCACTGGGGATGCACTGCAGTGAGTCCAGAGAGTGCACTGGCACCACTGGTTGTGCAGTGCAGTGAGTCCAGAGAGTGCACTGGCACCGCTGGAGATGCAGTGCAGTGAGTCCAGAGAGTGCACTGGCACCACCTGGGATGCAGTGCAGTGAGTCCAGAGAGTGCACTGGCACCACTGGGGATGCAGTGCAGTGAGTCCAGAGAGTGCACTGGCACCACTGGGGATGCAGTGCAGTGAGTCCAGAGAGTACACTGGCACCACTGGGGATGCAGTGCAGTGAGTCCAGAGAGTGCAGTTGCACCACTGGGGATACAGCGCAGTGAGTCCAGAGAGTGCACTGGCACCACTGGGGATGCAGCGCAGTGAGTCCAGAGAGTGCACTGGCACCACTGGGGATGCACTGCAGTGAGTCCAGAGAGTGCACTGGCACCACCGGGGATGCACTGCAATGAGTCCAGAGAGTGCACTGGCACCACTGGGGATGCAGTGCCGTGAGTCCAGAGAGTGCACTGGCACCACTGGGGATGCAGTGCAGTGAGTCCAGAGAGTGCACTGGCACCACTGGGGATGCAGTGCAGTGAGTCCAGAGAGTCCACTGGCACCACTGGGGATGCAGTGCAGTGAGTCCAGAGAGTGCACTGGCACCACTGGGGATGCAGTGCCGTGAGTCCAGAGAGTCCACTGGCACCACTGGGGATGCAGTGCCGTGAGTCCAGAGAGTGCACTGGCACCAGTGGGGATGCAGTGCAGTGAGTCCAGAGAGTGCACTGGCACCACGACTGATGCACTACAGTGAGTCCAGAGAGTGCACTGGCACCACTGGGGATGCAGTGCAGTGAGTCCAGAGAGTGCACTGGCACCACTGGGGATGCAGTGCAGTGAGTCCAGAGAGTGCAGTGGCACCACTGGGGATGCAGTGCAGTGAGTTCAGAGAGTGCACTGGCACCACTGGGGATGCAGTGCCGTGAGTCCAGAGAGTGCACTGGCACCACTGGGGATGCAGTGCAGTGAGTCCAGAGAGTGCACTGGCACCACTGGGGATGCAGTGCAGTGAGTCCAGAGTGTGACCTGGCAGCACTGGGGATGCAGTGCAGTGAGTCCAGAGAGTGCACTGGCACCACTGGGGATGAAGTGCAGTGAGTCCAGAGAGTGCACTGGCACCACTGGGGATGCAGTGCCGTGAGTCCAGAGAGTGCACTGGCACCACTGGGGATGCAGTGCAGTGAGTCCAGAGAGTGCAATGGCACCACTGGGGATGCAGTGCAGTGAGTCCAGAGAGTTCACTGGCACCAATGGGGATGCAGTGCTGTGAGTCCAGAGAGTGCACTGGCACCACCGGGAATTCAGTACAGTGAGTCCAAAGAGTGCACTGGCAGCACTGGGGTTGCACTGCAGTGAGTCCAGAGAGTGCCCTGGCGCCACTGGGGATGCACTGCAGTGAGTCCAGAGAGTGCACTGGCACCACTGGGGATTCAGTGCAGTGAGTCCAGAGAGTGCACTGGCACCACTGGGGATGCACCCCGGTGAGTCCAGAGAGTGCACTGGCGCCACTGGGGATGCAGTGCAGTGATTCTAGAGAGTACCCTGGCACCACTGGGGATGCAGTGCAGTGAGTCCAGAGAGTGCACTGGCGCCACTGGGGATGCAGTGCAGTGAGTCCCGAGAGTGCACTGGCACCACTGGGGATGCAGTGCAGTGAGTCCAGAGAGTGCACTGGCACCACTGGGGATGCACTGCAGTGAGTCCAGAGAGTGCACTGGCACCACTGGTGATGCAGGCCAGTGAGTCCAGAGAGTGCACTGGCACCACTGGGGATGCACTGCAGTGAGTCCAGAGAGTGCACTTGCAACACTGGAGATGCAGTGCAGTGAGTCCAGAGAGTGCTCTGGCAACACTGGAGATGCAGTGCAGTGACTCCAGAGAGTGCAGTGGCACCACTGGGGATGCAGTGCAGTGAGTCCAGAGAGGGCACTGGCACCACTGGGGATGCAGTGCAGTGAGTCCAGAGAGTGCACTGGCACCACTGGGGATGCACTGCAGTGAGTCCAGAGAGTGCACTGGCACCACCGGGGATGCACTGCAATGAGTCCAGAGAGTGCACTGGCACCACTGGGGATGCAGTGCCGTGAGTCCAGAGAGTGCACTGGCACCACTGGGGATGCAGTGCAGTGAGTCCAGAGAGTGCACTGGCACCACTGGGGATGCAGTGCAGTGAGTCCAGAGAGTCCACTGGCACCACTGGGGATGCAGTGCCGTGAGTCCAGAGAGTGCACTGGCACCACTGGGGATGCAGTGCCGTGAGTCCAGAGAGTCCACTGGCACCACTGGGGATGCAGTGCCGTGAGTCCAGAGAGTGCACTGGCACCAGTGGGGATGCAGTGCAGTGAGTCCAGAGAGTGCACTGGCACCACGACTGATGCACTACAGTGAGTCCAGAGAGTGCACTGGCACCACTGGGGATGCAGTGCAGTGAGTCCAGAGAGTGCACTGGCACCACTGGGGATGCAGTGCAGTGAGTCCAGAGAGTGCAGTGGCACCACTGGGGATGCAGTGCAGTGAGTTCAGAGAGTGCACTGGCACCACTGGGGATGCAGTGCAGTGAGTCCAGAGAGTGCACTGGCACCACTGGGGATGCAGTGCAGTGAGTCCAGAGAGTGCACTGGCACCACTGGGGATGCAGTGCAGTGAGTCCAGAGTGTGACCTGGCAGCACTGGGGATGCAGTGCAGTGAGTCCAGAGAGTGCACTGGCACCACTGGGGATGTAGTGCAGTGAGTCCAGAGAGTGCACTGGCACCACTGGGGTTGCAGTGCCGTGAGTCCAGAGAGTGCACTGGCACCACTGGGGATGCAGTGCAGTGAGTCCAGAGAGTGCAATGGCACCACTGGGGATGCAGTGCAGTGAGTCCAGAGAGTTCACTGGCACCACTGGGGATGCAGTGCTGTGAGTCCAGAGAGCGCACTGGCACCACCGGGAATTCAGTACAGTGAGTCCAAAGAGTGCACTGGCAGCACTGGGGATGCACTGCAGTGAGTCCAGAGAGTGCCCTGGCGCCACTGGGGATGCACTGCAGTGAGTCCAGAGAGTGCACTGGCACCACTGGGGATTCAGTGCAGTGAGTCCAGAGAGTGCACTGGCACCACTGGGGATGCACCCCGGTGAGTCCAGAGAGTGCACTGGCAAAACTGGGGATGCACTACAGTGAGTCCAGAGAGTGCACTGGCACCACTGGGGATGCAGTGCAGTGATTCTAGAGAGTACCCTGGCACCACTGGGGATGCAGTGCCGTGAGTCCAGAGAGTGCCCTGGCGCCACTGGGGATGCAGTGCAGTGAGTCCAGAGAGTGCACTGGCACCACTGGGGATGCAGTGCAGTGAGTCCAGAGAGTGCACTGGCACCACTGGGGATGCACACCGGTGAGTCCAGAGAGTGCACTGGCAAAACTGGGGATGCACTACAGTAAGTCCAGAGAGTGCACTGGCACCACTGGGGATGCAGTGCAGTGATTCTAGAGAGTACCCTGGCACCACTGGGGATGCAGTGCAGTGAGTCCAGAGAGTGCACTGGCACCACTGGGGATGCAGTGCCGTGAGTCCAGAGAGTGCACTAGCACCACTGGGGATGTAGTGCCGTGAGTCCAGAGTGTGCACTGCCACCACTGGGGATGCAGTGCAGTGAGTCCAGAGAGTGCACTGGCACCACTGGGGATGCAGTGCAGTGAGTCCAGAGAGTGCACTGGCACCACTGGGGATGCAGTGCCGTGAGTCCAGAGAGTGCACTGGCTCTACCGGGGATGCAGTGCAGTGAGTCCAGAGAGTGCACTGGCACCACTGGGGATACACTGCAGTGAGTCCAGAGAGTGCACTGGCACCACTGGGGATGCAGTGCAGTGAGTCCAGAGAGTGCACTGGCACCACTGGGGATGAAGTGCAGTGAGTCCAGAGAGTGCACTGGCACCACTGGGGATGCACCCCGGTGAGTCCAGAGAGTGCACTGGCACCACTGGGGATGCACTACAGTGAGTCCAGAGAGTGCACTGGCACCACTGGGGATGCAGTGCTAGTGAGTCCAGAGAGTGCACTGTCACCACTGGGGATGCAGTGCAGTGAGTCCAGAGAGTGCACTGGCACCACTGGGGATGCAGTGCAGTGAGTCCAGAGAGTGCACTGGCACCACTGGGGATACACTGCAGAGAGTCCAGAGAGTGCACTGGCCCCACTGGGGATGCAATGGAGTGAGTCCAGAGAGTGCACTGGCACCACTGGGGATGCACTGCAGTGACTCAAGAGAGCGCACTGGCACCACTGGGGATGCAGTGCAGTGAGTCCAGAGAGTGCACTGGCACCACTGGGGATACACTGCAGTGAGTCCAGAGAGTGCACTGGCACCACTGGGGATGCAATGGAGTGAGTCCAGAGAGTGCACTGGCACCACTGGGGATGCACTACAGTGACTCAAGAGAGCGCACTGGCACCACTGGGGATGCAGTGCAGTGAGTCCAGAGAGTGCACTGGCACCACTGGGGATGCAGTGCAGTGAGTCCAGAGAGTGCACGGGCACCCCTGGGGATGCAGTGCAGTGAGTCCAGAGAGTGCACGGGCACCACTGGGGATGCAGTGCAGTGAGTCCAGAGAGTGCACTGGCACCACTGGTTGTGCAGTGCAGTGAGTCCAGAGAGTGCACTGGCACCACTGGGGATGCAGTGCAGTGAGTACAGATAGCACACTGGCACCACTGGGGATGCAGTTCAGTGAGTCCAGAGAGTGCACGGGCACCACTGGGGATGCAGTGCAGTGAGTCCAGAGAGTGCACGGGCACCACTGGGGATGCAGTGCAGTGAGTCCAGAGAGTGCACTGGCACCACTGGTTGTGCAGTGCAGTGAGTCCAGAGAGTGCACTGGCACCACCTGGGATGCAGTGCAGTGAGTACAGATAGTGCACTGGCACCACTGGGGATGCAGTGCAGTGAGTCCAGAGAGTGCACTGGCACCACTGGGGATGCAGTGCAGTGAGTCCAGAGAGTGCACTGGCACCACTAGGGATGCAGTGCAGTGAGTCCAGAGAGTGCACTGGCACCGCTGGAGATGCAGTGCAGTGAGTCCAGATAGTGCACTGGCACCACTGGGGATGCACTGCAGTGAGTCCAGAGAGTGCACTGGCACCTCTGGGGATGCAGTGCAGTGAGTCCAGAGAGTGCACTGGCACCACGGGGGGTGCAGTGCAGTGAGTCCAGAGAGTGCACTGGCACCAGTGGGGATGCACTGCAGTGAGTCCAGAGAGTGCACAGGCACCACTGGGGATGCACTGCAGTGAGTCCAGAGAGTGCACTGGCACCACTGGTTGTGCAGTGCAGTGAGTCCAGAGAGTGCACTGGCACCGCTGGAGATGCAGTGCAGTGAGTCCAGAGAGTGCACTGGCACCACCTGGGATGCAGTGCAGTGAGTCCAGAGAGTGCACTGGCACCACTGGGGATGCAGTGCAGTGAGTCCAGAGAGTGCACTGGCACCACTGGGGATGCAGTGCAGTGAGTCCAGAGAGTGCACTGGCACCGCTGGAGATGCAGTGCAGTGAGTCCAGATAGTGCACTGGCACCACCTGGGTTGCAGTGCAGTGAGTCCAGAGAGTGCACTGGCACCTCTGGGGATGCAGTGCGGTGAGTCCAGAGAGTGCCCTGGCACCTCTGGGGATGAAGTGCAGTGAGTCCAGAGAGTGCACTGGCACCACTGGGGATGCAGTGCAGTGAGTCCAGAGAGTGCAGTTGCACCACTGGGGATACAACGCAGTGAGTCCAGAGAGTGCACTGGCACCACTGGGGATGCAGCGCAGTGAGTCCAGAGAGTGCACTGGCACCACTGGGGATGCAGCGCAGTGAGTCCAGAGAGTGCACTGGCACCACTGGGGATGCAGTGCAGTGAGTCCAGAGAGTGCACTGAGAGCACTGGGGATGCAGTGCAGTGAGTCCAGAGAGTGCACTTGCACCACTGGGGAGACAGTGCCGTGAGTCCAGAGAGTGCACTGGCACCACTGGGGATGCAGTGCAGTGAGTCCAGAGAGTGCACTGGCACCACTGGGGATGCAGTGCCGTGAGTCCAGAGAGTGCACTGGCACCACTGGGGATGCACTGCAGTGAGTCCAGAGAGGGCACTGGCACTATTGGGGATGCACCCCGGTGAGTCCAGAGAGTGCACTGGCACCACTGGGGATGCAGTGCACTGAGTCCAGAGAGGTCACTGGCACCACTGGGGATGCAGTGCAGTGAGTCCAGAGAGTGCCCTGGCACCACTGGGGATGCAGTGCAGTGAGTCCAGAGAGTGCACTGGCACCACTGGGGATGCAGTGCAGTGAGTCCAGAGAGTGCCGTGGCACCACTGGGGATGCAGTGCAGTGAGTCCAGAGAGTGCACTGGCACAACTAGGGATGCAGTGCAGTGAGTCCAGAGAGTGCACTGGCACCACTGGGGATGCAGTGCAGTGAGTCCAGAGAGTGCACTGGCACCACTGGGGATGCAGTGCCGTGAGTCCAGAGAGTGCACTGGCACCACTGGGGATGCAGTGCAGTGAGTCCAGAGAGTGCACTGGCACCAATGGCAATGCAGTGCAGTGAGTCCAGAGAGTGCCTTGGCACCACTGGGGATGCAGTGCAGTGAGTCCAGAGAGTGCCCTGGCACCACTGGGGATGCAGTGCCGTGAGTCCAGAGTGTGCACTGGCACCACTGGCAATGCAGTGCAGTGAGTCCAGAGAGTGCACTGGCACCAGTGGGGATGCAGTGCTGTGAGTCCAGAGAGTGCCTTGGCACCACTGGGGATGCAGTGCAGTGAGTCCAGAGAGTGCACTGGCACTACCGGGGATGCAGTGCCGTGAGTCCAGAGAGTGCACTGGCACCACTGGGGATGCACTGCAGTGAGTCCAGAGAGTGCATTGTCACCACCGGGGATGCACTGCAGTGAGACCAGAGATTGCACTGGTACGATTGGGGATGCACTGCAATGAGTCCAGAGAGTGCACTGGCACCACTGGGGATGCAGTGCAGTGAGTCCAGAGAGTGCACTGGCACCACTGGGGATGCAGTGCAGTGACTCAAGAGAGTGCACTGGCACCACTAGGGATGCAGTGCAGTGAGCTCAGAGAGTGCACTGGCACCACTGGGGATGCAGTGCGGTGAGTCCAGAGAGTGCACTGGCACCACTGGGGATGCAGTGCAGTGAGTCCACAGAGTGCACTGGCACCACTGGGGATGCAGTGAAATGAGTCCAGAGAGTGCACTGGCACCACTGGGGATGCACTGCAGTGAGTCCAGAGAGTGCACTGGCACCACTGGGGATGAAGTGCGGTGAGTCCAGAGAGTGCACTGGCACCACTGGGGATGCACTGCAGTGAGTCCAGAGAGGGCACTGGCACTATTGGGGATGCACCCCGGTGAGTCCAGAGAGTGCCCTGGCACCACTGGGGATGCAGTGCAGTGAGTCCAGAGAGTGCACTGGCACCACTGGGGATGCAGTGCAGTGAGTCCAGAGAGTGCACTGGCACCACTGAGGATGCACTGCAATGAGTCCAGAGAGTGCACTGGCACCAATGGCAATGCAGTGCAGTGAGTCCAGAGAGTGCCTTGGCACCACTGGGGATGAAGTGCCGTGAGTCCAGAGAGTACCCTGGCACCACTGGGGAAGCAGTGCAGTGAGTCCAGAGTGTGCACTGGCACCACTGGGGATGCAGTGCAGTGAGTCCAGAAAGTGCACTGGCACCAGTGGGGATGCAGTGCTGTGAGTCCAGAGAGTGCACTGGCAGCACTGGGGGTGCAGTGCAGTGAGTCCAGAGAGTGCACTGGCACTACTGGGGATGCAGTGCAGTGAGTCCAGAGAGTGCACTCGCACTACCGGGGATGCAGTGCCGTGAGTCCAGAGAGCGCACTGGCACCACTGGGGATGCAGTGCAGTGAGTCCAGAGAGTGCACTGGCACCACTGGGGATGCAGTGCAGTGAGTCCAGAGAGTGCACGGGCACCCCTGGGGATGCAGTGCAGTGAGTCCAGAGAGTGCACGGGCACCACTGGGGATGCAGTGCAGTGAGTCCAGAGAGTGCACTGGCACCACTGGTTGTGCAGTGCAGTGAGTCCAGAGAGTGCACTGGCACCACTGGGGATGCAGTGCAGTGAGTACAGATAGCACGCTGGCACCACTGGGGCTGCAGTGCCGTGAGTCCAGAGAGTGCACTGGCACCACTGGGGATGCAGTGCAGTGAGTCCAGAGAGTGCACGGGCACCACTGGGGATGCAGTGCAGTGAGTCCAGAGAGTGCACTGGCACCACTGGTTGTGCAGTGCAGTTAGTCCAGAGAGTGCACTGGCACCACCTGGGATGCAGTGCAGTGAGTACAGATAGTGCACTGGCACCACTGGGGATGCAGTGCAGTGAGTCCAGAGAGTGCACTGGCACCACTGGGGATGCAGTGCAGTGAGTCCAGAGAGTGCACTGGCACCACTAGGGATGCAGTGCAGTGAGTCCAGAGAGTGCACTGGCACCGCTGGAGATGCAGTGCAGTGAGTCCAGATAGTGCACTGGCACCACTGGGGATGCACTGCAGTGAGTCCAGAGAGTGCACTGGCACCTCTGGGGATGCAGTGCAGTGAGTCCAGAGAGTGCACTGGCACCACGGGGGGTGCAGTGCAGTGAGTCCAGAGAGTGCACTGGCACCAGTGGGGATGCAGTGCAGTGAGTCCAGAGAGTGCACAGGCACCACTGGGGATGCACTGCAGTGAGGCCAGAGAGTGCACTGGCACCACTGGTTGTGCAGTGCAGTGAGTCCAGAGAGTGCACTGGCACCGCTGGAGATGCAGTGCAGTGAGTCCAGAGAGTGCACTGGCACCACCTGGGATGCAGTGCAGTGAGTCCAGAGAGTGCACTGTCACCACTGTGGATGCAGTGCAGTGAGTCCAGAGAGTGCACTGGCACCACTGGGGATGCAGTGCAGTGAGTCCAGAGAGTGCACTGGCACCGCTGGAGATGCAGTGCAGTGAGTCCAGATAGTGCACTGGCACCACCTGGGTTGCAGTGCAGTGAGTCCAGAGAGTGCACTGGCACCTCTGGGGATGCAGTGCGGTGAGTCCAGAGAGTGCCCTGGCACCTCTGGGGATGAAGTGCAGTGAGTCCAGAGAGTGCACTGGCACCACTGGGGATGCAGTGCAGTGAGTCCAGAGAGTGCAGTTGCACCACTGGGGATACAACACAGTGAGTCCAGAGAGTGCACTGGCACCACTGGGGATGCAGCGCAGTGAGTCCAGAGAGTGCACTGGCACCACTGGGGATGCAGCGCAGTGAGTCCAGAGAGTGCACTGGCACCACTGGGGATGCACTGCCGTGAGTCCAGAGAGTGCACTGGCACCACTGGGGATGCACTGCCGTGAGTCCAGAGAGTGCACTGGCACCTCTGGGGATGCAGTGCAGTGAGTCCAGAGAGTGCACTGAGAGCACTGGGGATGCAGTGCAGTGAGTCCAGAGAGTGCACTTGCACCACTGGGGAGACAGTGCCGTGAGTCCAGAGAGTGCACTGGCACCACTGGGGATGCAGTGCAGTGAGTCCAGAGAGTGCACTGGCACCACTGGGGATGCAGTGCCGTGATTCCAGAGAGTGCACTGGCACCACTGGGGATGCACTGCAGTGAGTTCAGAGAGGGCACTGGCACTATTGGGGATGCACCCCGGTGAGTCCAGAGAGTGCACTGGCACCACTGGGGATGCAGTGCACTGAGTCCAGAGAGGTCACTGGCACCACTGGGGATGCAGTGCAGTGAGTCCAGAGAGTGCCCTGGCACCACTGGGGATGCAGTGCAGTGAGTCCAGAGAGTGCACTGGCACCACTGGGGATGCAGTGCAGTGAGTCCAGAGAGTGCCGTGGCACCACTGGGGATGCAGTGCAGTGAGTCCAGAGAGTGCACTGGCACAACTAGGGATGCAGTGCAGTGAGTCCAGAGAGTGCACTGGCACCACTGGGGATGCAGTGCAGTGAGTCCAGAGAGTGCACTGGCACCACTGGGGATGCAGTGCCGTGAGTCCAGAGAGTGCACTGGCACCACTGGGGATGCAGTGCAGTGAGTCCAGAGAGTGCACTGGCACCAATGGCAATGCAGTGCAGTGAGTCCAGAGAGTGCCTTGGCACCACTGGGGATGCAGTGCAGTGAGTCCAGAGTGTGCCCTGGCACCACTGGGGATGCAGTGCCGTGAGTCCAGAGTGTGCACTGGCACCACTGGCAATGCAGTGCAGTGAGTCCAGAGAGTGCACTGGCACCACTGGGGATGCAGTGCTGTGAGTCCAGAGAGTGCCTTGGCACCACTGGGGATGCAGTGCAGTGAGTCCAGAGAGTGCACTGGCACTACCGGGGATGCAGTGCCGTGAGTCCAGAGAGTGCACTGGCACCACTGGGGATGCACTGCAGTGAGTCCAGAGAGTGCATTGTCACCACTGGGGATGCACTGCAGTGAGACCAGAGATTGCACTGGTACGATTGGGGATCCACTGCAATGAGTCCAGAGAGTGCACTGGCACCACTGGGGATGCAGTGCAGTGAGTCCAGAGAGTGCACTGGCACCACTGGGGATGCAGTGCAGTGACTCAAGAGAGTGCACTGGCACCACTAGGGATGCAGTGCAGTGAGCTCAGAGAGTGCACTGGCACCACTGGGGATGCAGTGCAGTGAGTCCAGAGAGTGCACTGGCACCACTGGGGATGCAGTGCAGTGAGTCCAGAGAGTGCACTGGCACCACTGGGGATGCAGTGAAATGAGTCCAGAGAGTGCACTGGCACCACTGGGGATGCACTGCAGTGAGTCCAGAGAGTGCACTGGCACCACTGGGGATGCAGTGCGGTGAGTCCAGAGAGTGCACTGGCACCACTGGGGATGCACTGCAGTGAGTCCAGAGAGGGCACTGGCACTATTGGGGATGCACCCCGGTGAGTCCAGAGAGTGCCCTGGAACCACTGGGGATGCAGTGCAGTGAGTCCAGAGAGTGCACTGGCACCACTGGGGATGCAGTGCAGTGAGTCCAGAGAGTGCACTGGCACCACTGAGGATGCACTGCAATGAGTCCAGAGAGTGCACTGGCACCAATGGCAATGCAGTGCAGTGAGTCCAGAGAGTGCCTTGGCACCACTGGGGATGAAGTGCCGTGAGTCCAGAGAGTACCCTGGCACCACTGGGGAAGCAGTGCAGTGAGTCCAGAGTGTGCACTGGCACCACTGGGGATGCAGTGCAGTGAGTCCAGAAAGTGCACTGGCACCAGTGGGGATGCAGTGCTGTGAGTCCAGAGAGTGCACTGGCACCACTGGGGGTGCAGTGCAGTGAGTCCAGAGAGTGCACTGGCACTACTGGGGATGCAGTGCAGTGAGTCCAGAGAGTGCACTCGCACTACCGGGGATGCAGTGCCGTGAGTCCAGAGAGTGCACTGGCACCACTGGGGATGCACTGCAGTGAGTCCAGAGAGTGCACTGGCACCACTGGGGATGCACTGCAGTGAGACCAGAGATTGCACTGGTACGATTGGGGATGCACTGAAGTGAGTCCAGAGAGTGCACTGGCACCACTGGGGATGCAGTGCAGTGAGTCCAGAGAGTGCACTGGCACCACTGGGGATGCAGTGCAGTGACTCAAGAGAGTGCACTGGCACCACTAGGGATGCAGTGCAGTGAGCTCAGAGAGTGCACTGGCACCACTGGGGATGCAGTGCAGTGAGTCCAGAGAGTGCAGTGGCACCACTGGGGATGCAGTGCAGTGAGTCCAGAGAGTGCACTGGCACCTCTGGGGATGCAGTGAAATGAGTCCAGAGAGTGCACTGGCACCACTGGGGATGCACTGCAGTGAGTCCAGAGAGTGCACTGGCACCACTGGGGATGCAGTGCGGTGAGTCTAGAGAGTGCACTGGCAGCACTGGGGATGCACTGCAGTGAGTCCAGAGAGGGCACTGGCACTATTGGGGATGCACCCCGGTGAGTCCAGAGAGTGCCCTGGCACCACTGGGGATGCAGTGCAGTGAGTCCAGAGAGTGCACTGGCACCACTGGGGATGCAGTGCAGTGAGTCCAGAGAGTGCACTGGCACCACTGGGGATGCAGTGCCGTGAGTCCAGAGAGTGCACTGGCACCACTGAGGATGCACTGCAATGAGTCCAGAGAGTGCACTGGCACCAATGGCAATGCAGTGCAGTGAGTCCAGAGAGTGCCTTGGCACCACTGGGGATGAAGTGCCGTGAGTCCAGAGAGTACCCTGGCACCACTGGGGATGCAGTGCAGTGAGTCCAGAGTGTGCACTGGCACCACTGGGGATGCAGTGCAGTGAGTCCAGAAAGTGCACTGGCACCAGTGGGGATGCAGTGCTGTGAGTCCAGAGAGTGCACTGGCACCACTGGGGATGCAGTGCAGTGACTCAAGAGAGTGCACTGGCACCACTAGGGATGCAGTGCAGTGAGTCCAGAGAGTTCACTGGCACCACTGGGGATGCAGTGCAGTGAGTGCAGAGAGTGCACTGGCCCTACTGGGGATGTAGTGCAGTGAGTCCACAGAGGGCACTGGCACCACTGGGGATGCACTGCAGTGAGTCCAGAGAGTGCCCCGGCACCACTGGGGATGCAGTGCAGTGAGTCCAGAGAGTGCAGTGGCACCACTGGGGATGCAGTGCAGTGAGTCCAGAGAGTGCACTGGCACCATTGGGGACGCAGTGCAGTGAGGACAGAGAGTGCACTGGCACCACTGGGGATGCAGTGCAGTGAGTCCAGAGAGTGCACTGCCACCACTGGGGATGCACTGCAGTGAGCTCAGAGAGTGCACTGGCACCACTGGAGATGCAGTGAAGTGAGTCCAGAGAGTGCACTGGCACCACTGGGGATGCAGTGAAATGAGTCCAGAGAGTGCACTGGCACCACTGGGGATGCACTGCAGTGAGTCCAGAGAGTGCACTGGCACCACTGGGGATGCAGTGCGGTGAGTCCAGAGAGCGCACTGGCACCACTGGGGATGCACTGCAGTGAGTCCAGAGAGGGCACTGGCACTATTGGGGTTGCACCCCGGTGAGTCCAGAGAGTGCACTGGAACCACTGGGAATGCACTGCACTGAGTCCAGAGAGGTCACTGGCACCACTGGGATGCAGTGCAGTGAGTCCAGAGAGTGCCCTGGCACCACTGGGGATGCAGTGCAGTGAGTCCAGAGAGTGCACTGGCACCACTGGGGATGCACTCCAGTGAGTCCAGGGAGTGCACTGGCACCACTGGGGACGCACTGCAATGAGTCCAGAGAGTGCACTGGCACCAATGGCAATGCAGTGCAGTGAGTCCAGAGAGTGCCTTGGCACCACTGGGGATGCAGTGCAGTGAGTCCAGAGAGTACCCTGGCACCACTGGGGATGCAGTGCAGTGAGTCCAGAGAGTGCACTGGCACCACTGGGGATGCAGTGCAGTGAGTCCAGAGAGTGCACTGGCACCAGTGGGGATGCAGTACTGTGAGTCCAGAGAGTGCACTGGCACCACTGGGGGTGCAGAGCAGTGAGTCCAGAGAGTGCACTGGCACCAGTGGGGATGCACTACAGTGAGTCCAGAGACTGCACTGGCACCACTGGGGTGCAGTACCGTGAGTCCAGAGAGCGCACTGGCACCACTGGTGATGCAGTCCAGTGAGTCCAGAGAGCGCACTTGCAACACTGGAGATGCAGTGCAGTGACTCCAGAGAGTGCACTGGCACCACTGGGGATGCAGTGCAGTGAGTCCAGAGAGGGCACTGGCACCACTGGGGATGCAGTGCAGTGAGTCCAGAGAGTGCACTGGCACCACTGGGGATGCACTGCAGTGAGTCCAGAGTGTGCACTGGCACCACCGGGGATGCACTGCAATGAGTCCAGAGAGTGCACTGGCACAACTGGGGATGCAGTGCCGTGAGTCCAGAGAGAGCACTGGCACCACTGGGGATGCAGTGCAGTGAGTCCAGAGAGTGCACTGGCACCACTGGGGATGCACTGCAGTGAGTCCAGAGAGTGCACTGGCACCACTGGGGATGCACTGCAGTGAGTCCAGAGAGTGCCTTGGCACCACTGGGGATGCAGCGCAGTGAGTCCAGAGAGTGCACTGTCACCACCGGGGATGCACTGCAATGAGTCCAGACAGTGCACTGGCACCACTGGGGATGCAGTGCCGTGAGTCCAGAGAGTGCACTGGCACCACTGGGGATGCAGTGCAGTGAGTCCAGAGAGTGCACTGGCACCTCTGGGGATGCAGTGCAGTGAGTCCAGAGAGTGCACTGGCACCAGTGGGGTTGAAGTGCAGTGAGTCCAGAGAGTGCACTGGCACCACTGGGGATGCAGTGCAGTGAGTCCAGAGAGTGCACTGGCACCACTGGGGATGCAGTGCAGTGATTCCAGAGAGTACCCTGGCACCACTGGGGATGCAGTGCAGTGAGTCCAGAGAGTGCACTGGCACCACTGGGGATGCAGTGCCGTGAGTCCAGAGAGTGCACTAGCACCACAGGGGATGCAGTGCCGTGAGTCCAGAGTGTGCACTGCCACCACTGGGGATGCAGTGCAGTGAGTCCAGAGAGTACCCTGGCACCAGTGGGGATGCAGTGCAGTGAGTCCAGAGAGTTCACTGGCACCACTGGGGATGCAGTGCTGTGAGTCCAGAGAGTGCACTGGCACTACCGGGAATTCAGTGCAGTGAGTCCAAAGAGTACACTGGCAGCACTGGGGATGCAGTGCAGTGAGTCCAGAGAGTGCACTGGCAACACTGGGGATGCACTGCAGTGAGTCCAGAGAGTGCCCTGGCACCACTGGGGATGCAGTGCAGTGAGTTCAGAGAATACACTGGCACCACTGGGGATGCAGTGCCGTGAGTCCAGAGAGTGCACTGGCACCACTGGGGATGCAGTGCAGTGAGTCCAGAGAGTGCACTGGCACCACTGGGGATACACTGCAGAGAGTCCAGATAGTGCACTGGCACCACTGGAGATGCACTGCAGTGAGTCCAGAGAGTGCACTGGCACCACTGGGGATGCAGTGCAGTGAGTCCAGAGAGTGCCCTGGCACCACTGGGGATGCAGTGCAGTGAGTCCAGAGAGTGCCCTGGCACCACTGGGGATGCAGTGCAGTGAGTCCAGAGAGTACCCTGGCACCAGTGGGGATGCAGTGCAGTGAGTCCAGAGAGTTCACTGGCACCACTGGGGATGCAGTGCAGTGAGTCCAGAGAGTGCCCTGGCACCACTGGGGATGCAGTGCAGTGAGTCCAGAGAGTATCCTGGCACCAGTGGGGATGCAGTGCAGTGAGTGCAGAGAGTGCACTGGCACCACTGGGGATGCACTCCAGTGAGTCCAGAGAGTGCACTGGCACCACTGGGGATGCACTGCAATGAGTCCAGAGAGTGCACTGGCACCAATGGCAATGCAGTGCAGTGAGTCCAGAGAGTGCCTTGGCACCACTGGGGATGCAGTGCCGTGAGTCCAGAGAGTACCCTGGCACCACTCTGGATGCAGTGCAGTGAGTCCAGAGAGTGCACTGGCACCACTGGAGATGCACTGCAGTGAGTCCAGAGAGTGCACTGGCACCAGTGGGGATGCAGTGCAGTGAATCCAGAGAGTGCACTGGCACCACGAGTGATGCACTACAGTGAGTCCAGAGAGTGCACTGGCACCACTGGGGATGCAGTGCAGTGAGTCCAGAGAGTGCACTGTCACCACTGGGGATGCAGTGCAGTGAGTCCAGAGAGTGCACTGGCACCACTGGGAATGCAGTGCCGTGAGTCCAGAGAGTGCACTGGCACCACTGGGGATGCAGTGCAGTGAGTCCAGAGAGTGCACTGGCACCACTGGGGATGCAGTGCAGTGAGTCCAGAGTGTGACCTGGCACCACTGGGGATGCAGTGCAGTGAGTCCAGAGAGTGCACTGGCACCACTGGGGATGAAGTGCAGTGAGTCCAGAGAGTTCACTGGCACCACTGGGGATGCAGTGCTGTGAGTCCAGAGAGTGCACTGGCACCACCGGGAATTCAGTACAATGAGTCCAAAGAGTGCACTGGCAGAACTGGGGATGCAGTGCAGTGAGTCCAGAGAGTGCCCTGGCGCCACTGGGGATGCAGTGCAGTGAGTCCAGAGAGTGCACTGGCACCACTGGGGATGCAGTTCAGTGAGTTCAGAGAGTGCACTGGCACCACTGGGGATGCAGTGCAGTGAGTGCAGAGAGTGCACTGGCACCACTGGGGATGCACTCCAGTGAGTCCAGAGAGTGCACTGGCACCACTGGGGATGCACTGCAATGAGTCCAGAGAGTGCACTGGCAACAATGGCAATGCAGTGCAGTGAGTCCAGAGAGTGCCTTGGCACCACTGGGGATGCAGTGCCGTGAGTCCAGAGAGTACCCTGGCACCACTGGGGATGCAGTGCAGTGAGTCCAGAGAGTGCACTGG